>NW_027196680.1:0-81800 GCF_038502225.1 Cherax quadricarinatus | reverse complement strand
GCGTCTGTTCATGTTGCCCCGGAGTGTTGTGCCTAGTGTTCTGGCTTGGAGAAGACAACACTCAATACCGAAGAATCCTGGAATCATCACTTATTTCTATATCCGACAACTTCAACCAGAATAGTGGCTTCTATAACATAGCTGAACCACTTGCCAAGAAGCTTCTTCATCGCTCTCCCACATAAGAACACTGTAGAAAGTCTGCTCACAAACTTGTCCAATCTCCTTTCCAAGCTACCCAAGATTTTAGACTCTATAACCCCACTCGGTACATCATCGGATGCAGCATTCTCCACCTGACCTCAGCACTCTGAACCTGACTATAAATACTCGCGTTCCTTCCACCCCAGGTAGTTCTGTTTGTGACTTGAAAAAGGCCACTGTGTGGGCGAAACGTAGTCAATAAAGGATCACATTATACTGCATATGTGTTTATATTTCCATTGTGTCGGTATTTTATACCATTTATTTCCATCGTGTCAAACACTGCAGTAGAAATGGATCCTTCACACAGAGAATACCTGGACCTTCTTCTAAAAGCTTACTCACTTCGCAACAGACACAATTTTCTTCGTGATTGCATCGAAGAAATGGTCTTACCAAGATCTACTCCTCCTCAAATTGCCAACATCAAACCACCTTTCTTCGCTACAGCTCGGATCTACCTTGAAGAGTGTGCAGACGACTTAAACAATGCTACAAAGGAAGCTTTTCTCCAAGCCAGAACACTAGGCACAACACAGAAACTGAAGTCCTCAGCTTAGGCCTCAAATTCGCAACAGGAATTGCGAAACCAAAACAAGACCTCAATTTCATCGCCAAAAACTACAGACACAATGACTCCGACTTCCAAAAAGGCTATCTTCAAGGCATAAGATAAGATTTCGTTCGGATTTTTAACCCCGGAGGGTTAGCCACCCAGGATAACCCAAGAAAGTCAGTGCGTCATCGAGGACTGTCTAACTTATTTCCATTGGGGTCCTTAATCTTGTCCCCCAGGATGCGACCCACACCAGTCGACTAACACCCAGGTACCTATTTGCTGCTAGGTGAACAGGACAACAGGTGTAAGGAAACGTGTCGAAATGTTTCCACCCGCCGGGAATCGAACCCGGGCCCTCCGTGTGTGAAGCGGGAGCTGTAGCCACCAGGCCACCGGGCCACATCAGTCCAGCACATCTCAAACACTCGGGTGATCTTCTCAATCGCATTCGCAACATCAACATCAGGAACAAGAAACTTTCCAGCCTTGACGTAACTTCCCTATTCACCAAAGTACCTACTACACAAGCCATCGATCTCTTGCGCAGGAAAATTGACGATTCACTTGATCTTCCCATTCCAGCCAGCGATTTCATCGACCTTGTTGAACTATGTGTTGGCTTTACGTGTTTCTCTTTCGAAAACCACCTCTTTCAGCAGACTTTTGGATTACCCAGGGGTTCGCCACTCAGTGCGGTCCTGGCGAACCTATACATGGAACATCTTGAAGCCGAACGTTTCTCCACCATTATTCCTTCGTCTGTCACCTGGCTCCGTTATGTTGACGACATTCTCCTCATAACTCCTAAACGCTTCAATGTTAAAGCTCTCCAAGACAAGCTCAACCAGGTCGAGCCTTCAATCCAGTTCACACTTGAAGAAGAAGTCGACAACACTCTACCTTTCCTTGATGTTCTGCTTTGCAAAGCTGACCACGAAATTCGTTTTAAAGTCTATCGAAAACCCACCAACCAAAACGATCTTCTCCACTTTTACTCTCACCACGACACCAAAACCAAACGTGGTGTAATTATAGGCTTCTTCCTGCGTGCACTCAGAATCTGCTGCAATGAGTTTCTTGAAGAAGAATGCACGATGATTGAACAAGTATTTTCTAAACTTCACTATCCTCGTCACTTCATCAGAGACTGCAGACGACGGGCATTAAACATCTTCAACACACCCAGAGAAGACACTGCCGAGAAGAGATACATAGTCCTCCCCACCAACTCCATTGCCAAACACGTTTCCAACATCTTTTCCAATACCTCATTTCAAGTATCTACCTCCACAACCACGACCATCAAGGACATTACCAGTGATAGACAGGACAAGCTTCCACCCTCTGCAGGGGTATACATAATCCCTTGTAATGACTGCAACAAGTTATACGTTGGCGAAACATCAAGGGACCTCCAAACACGTATTTCA
Organism: Cherax quadricarinatus; assembly: GCF_038502225.1. Lineage (NCBI taxonomy): Eukaryota > Metazoa > Arthropoda > Malacostraca > Decapoda > Parastacidae > Cherax > Cherax quadricarinatus. Next base: position 79,607 of record NW_027196680.1, on the reverse strand, counting down.
GAACACCAATACGCAAGCAGGTCTGACGACACAAGGAATGCCTGCGTACAACACCGTAATTCACACAACCACTTGATAAACTACAGAAACTCAAGACTTATCGCCACAGAAGACAACACTCAATGCCGAAGAATCCTGGAATCATCACTTATTTCTATATCCGACAACTTCAACCAGAATAGTGGCTTCTATAACATAGCTGAACCACTTGCCAAGAAGCTTCTTCATCGCTATCCCACATAAGAATACTGTAGAAAGTCTGCTCACAAACTTGTCCAATCTCCTTTCCAAGCTACCCAAGATTTTAGACTCTATAACCCCACTCGGTACATCATCGGATGCAGCATTCTCCACCTGACCTCAGCACTCTGAACCTGACTATAAATACTCGCGTTCCTTCCACCCCAGGTAGTTCTGTTTGTGACTTGAAAAAGCCCACTGTGTGGGCGAAACGTAGTCAATAAAGGATCACATTATACAGCATATGTGTTTATATTTCCATTGTGTCGGTAATGGCTTGATAAAGCTCCTGGAGAGCGAAACGTTGCCACAATAAATGTCACATTAGTTGCACTTGTGTCCTTTTACTTTACATATTGTCGGTAATTCTACCAACTTTATTACAATATATAATAAGTTGAGCAATTTATTGTAATATAAAAAGTAAAAAATAATATGAGGTAGTTGGTACTAGCTAGCAAAAGAAAATTTTGGAACTTGAACAATAATGTAATTGGAATATACACTAATTGCACACACAATATAGTCACTAAGATATGAAGAATAATCTAAGAGTAGGATTTGCCTTATAGCATAAAGTTTGAGCAATTAATGTCACTATAGGAATATTATTTGAGGTAGTTGATACTAGCTAGTGAAGGATGGTTCAAGGAATTGCACAGTAGTGTAGTAGGAACATGCACTAGTTTGTTATTTGTAGTTTGGGAGAAAAGGGGGAATAAAAGGTATGATTATAAGAGAATTATAACAGTGCTTAAGTAGGAAAGAAAATGGTAATACAGATATTATTAAAGAGTAAGTATCTTATTAACAAAGTAATAATTTGTGAATTGGAAATCTGGGAAGATATGTTAAGTTGGGTCATACAAAGAACTGTGTGGGACACCTGGGATAGTGAGGTAGTAAATACTATCTAGGAGGTGATAAAGCAGGGATTAGTTCAATAATGACATAGTAACATATGTAGTAAGGATTTGGTCACTAATATCAGTCAGACTCTGTAATGTTTGCATCATGAAGGAAGTTCGCTAGTTCATTTTCATTTGCAATATAGTACACACGGCCTACATTTGTTTTTCTTACTTGAATTTGTCCATCACATACAAAGCACTGGTGAATTTTATCATTATTCTCACGTTTTAGTTTTCTCACTCTGAACAGGAGGTTCTGTCGTTTTTTGTGAGACTCATTTATGTATATATCTTTTTTTTTTTGCTTTAATAAATGAAATTTACCTGGAGTTTACCTGGAGAGAGTTCCGGGGGTCAACGCCCCCGCGGCCCGGTCTGTGACCAGGCCTCCTGGTGGATCAGAGCCTGATCAACCAGGCTGTTGCTGCTGGCTGCACGCAAACCAACGTACGAGCCACAGCCCGGCTGATCCGGAACTGACTTTAGGTGCTTGTCCAGTGCCAGCTTGAAGACTGCCAGGGGTCTGTTGGTAATCCCCCTTATGTGTGCTGGGAGGCAGTTGAACAGTCTCGGGCCCCTGACACTTATTGTATGGTCTCTTAACGTGCTAGTGACACCCCTGCTTTTCATTGGGGGGATGGTGCATCGTCTGCCAAGTCTTTTGCTTTCGTAGTGAGTGATTCTCGTGTGCAAGTTCGGTACTAGTCCCTCTAGGATTTTCCAGGTGTATATAATCATGTATCTCTCCCTCCTGCGTTCCAGGGAATACAGGTTTAGGAACCTCAAGCGCTCCCAATAATTGAGGTGTTTTATCTCCGTTATGCGCGCCGTGAAAGTTCTCTGTACATTTTCTAGGTCGGCAATTTCACCTGCCTTGAAAGGTGCTGTTAGTGTGCAGCAATATTCCAGCCTAGATAGAACAAGTGACCTGAAGAGTGTCATCATGGGCTTGGCCTCCCTAGTTTTGAAGGTTCTCATTATCCATCCTGTCATTTTTCTAGCAGATGCGATTGATACAATGTTATGGTCCTTGAAGGTGAGATCCTCCGACATGATCACTCCCAGGTCTTTGACGTTGGTGTTTCGCTCTATTTTGTGGCCAGAATTTGTTTTGTACTCTGATGAAGATTTAATTTCCTCATGTTTACCATATCTGAGTAATTGAAATTTCTCATCGTTGAACTTCATATTGTTTTCTGCAGCCCACTGAAAGATTTGGTTGATGTCCGCCTGGAGCTTTGCAGTGTCTGCAATGGAAGACACTGTCATGCAGATTCGGGTGTCATCTGCAAAGGAAGACACGGTGCTGTGGCTGACATCCTTGTCTATGTCGGATATGAGGATGAGGAACAAGATGGGAGCGAGTACTGTGCCTTGTGGAACAGAGCTTTTCACCGTAGCTGCCTCGGACTTTACTCTGTTGACGACTACTCTCTGTGTTCTGTTAGTGAGGAAATTATAGATCCATCGACCGACTTTTCCTGTTATTCCTTTAGCACGCATTTTGTGCGCTATTACGCCATGGTCACACTTGTCGAAGGCTTTTGCAAAGTCTGTATATATTACATCTGCATTCTTTTTGTCTTCTAGTGCATTTAGGACCTTGTCGTAGTGATCCAATAGTTGAGACAGACAAGAGCGACCTGTTCTAAACCCATGTTGCCCTGGGTTGTGTAACTGATGGGTTTCTAGATGGGTGGTGATCTTGCTTCTTAGGACCCTTTCAAAGATTTTTATGATATGGGATGTTAGTGCTATTGGTCTGTAGTTCTTTGCTGTTGCTTTACTGCCCCCTTTGTGGAGTGGGGCTATGTCTGTTGTTTTTAGTAACTGTGGGACGACCCCCGTGTCCATGCTCCCTCTCCATAGGATGGAAAAGGCTCGTGATAGGGGCTTCTTGCAGTTCTTGATGAACACAGAGTTCCATGAGTCTGGCCCTGGGGCAGAGTGCATGGGCATGTCATTTATCGCCTGTTCGAAGTCATTTGGCGTCAGGATAACATCGGATAGGCTTGTGTTCATCAAATTTTGTGGCTCTCTCATAAAAAATTCATTTTGATCTTCGACTCTCAGTCTGGTTAGCGGCTTGCTAAAAACTGAGTCATATTGGGACTTGAGTAGTTCACTCATTTCCTTGCTGTCATCCGTGTAGGACCCATCTTGTTTAAGTAGGGGCCCAATACTGGACGTTGTTCTCGATTTTGATTTGGCATAGGAGAAGAAATACTTTGGGTTTCTTTCGATTTCATTTATGGCTTTTAGTTCTTCCCGCGATTCCTGACTCCTAAAGGATTCTTTTAGCTTAAGTTCGATGCTTGCTATTTCTCTGACCAGTGTCTCCCTACGCATTTCAGATATATTGACCTCTTTTAGCCGCTCTGTTATTCTTTTCCGTCGCCTGTAAAGGGAGCGCCTGTCTCTTTCTGTTTTACATCTACTCCTCCTTTTTCTTAGAGGAATAAGCCTTGTGCATACATCGAGTGCCACCGAGTTAATCTGTTCTAGGCATAAGTTGGGGTCTGTGCTGCTTAGTATATCTTCCCAGCTTATATCGGTTAGGACTTGGTTTACTTGGTCCCACTTTATGTTTTTGTTATTGAAGTTGAATTTGGTGAATGCTCCCTCGTGACTAATCTCATTATGTCGGTCTGGGGCTCCGCGCATACATGACTGAACCTCAATTATGTTGTGATCTGAGTATATTGTTTTTGATATGGTAACATTTCTTATCAGATCATCATTGTTAGTGAAGATGAGGTCTAGTGTATTCTCCAGTCTAGTAGGCTCTATTATTTGCTGGTTTAAATTGAATTTTGTGCAGAGATTTAAAAGCTCGCGTGAGTGTGAGTTTTCATCAGAGCTGCCTCCTGGTGTTATTACTGCAACAATATTATTTGCTATATTCCTCCATTTTAGGTGCCTTAAGTTGAAATCCCCCAGGAGCAAGATGTTTGGTGCAGGAGCTGGAAGGTTTTCCAGACAGTGGTCAATTTTTAACAGCTGTTCCTGGAATTGCTGGGATGTTGCATCCGGAGGCTTGTAGACTACCACAATGACTAGGTTTTGGTTCTCGACCTTTACTGCTAAAACTTCCACTACATCATTTGAGGCATTTAGCAGTTCTGTGCAAACAAGTGACTCTGCAATGTACAGGCCAACCCCCCCCCCCCTTTTGCCTGTTCACTCTGTCACATCTGTATAGGTTGTAACCTGGGATCCATATTTCGTTGTCCAAGTGATCCTTTATGTGGGTCTCAGTGAAAGCCGCGAACATTGCCTTTGCCTCTGCAAGCAGTCCACGGATGAAAGGTATTTTGTTGTTTGTTGCTGGCTTTAGACCCTGTATATTTGCAAAGAAGAATGTTATCGGACTGGTGGTATTGTTGGTACTGGGGGGGGATTTTTTTTCCGGCATTAGCAGGAATGACTGGATTTGGTGTACGATTTCTGCCATTTCCTGCCAGTTTTTTTTCCTTCCTGGCACTAAAAAACCTCTCCTTCTTGAGTGGCTGTGGCTACCCAGGTTTTCCCATGGCCTGGATGTTTTGTATCTTTTTGTCCCCTTTAGATGGTATGCCTGGCAATTTAAGTTATAGCACAGTCTTTCCTGTACATTATGTACATACCAATAAATGAACATAGGTAATTATTATTTATCAGTTAGACAAGTAGGAATTTGGGACACCGAGATCGCGAAAAATGTCCCCCTTCGATACATACCACTGTCATATCCACAAGTTGCTCTGGACCTATTAATTACCAATGAAATATGTATAACCAGGAATACTAGTAAATATATAAATTTTGTGGACTGTATATTAAAAATAATAAATGGTTATATATATACACACAATTACATAACAGAAGAAAAATATATCTTAATATCACTCACCAATTTGACTGGAGATTAATGTGTATCATACTCAGAAAACCTCACTGTCTGTCTATGAAAATAACACTGGCCAGGTTACTACATAAGACTTATCTGAGGTTTCTGGAGTTGTCCTGTCCAGTCGCCTGATATCTCAAGTCATGCAGGAATGCACATCCAACAATTTCGCCTCCTATTTGAGAGGTGTCAACCTAACTTCAACCTCTAGAGCATGAAAAATTCTTCCCATTACACTAACATTGTATCCAATTCAAAATAACAATGGCGATTGTCCTTCTGCGCAGATGCAGGCTTTCCGTTTTCTATGACATAAATATTATTAAATACAGTATGGTCATCTATTTACATATAACTACTGTATTTCTGGAAAATATATACAGTATTTTCCACACTGCGGCCGGGCGGAGATCGTTGCTAAACGACTCAAATTGCTCATTTGGCAATGGTGGAGGACCTGGGTACATATAGGATCTGGCATCCACACGGCGACATATTACACAAGATTTAATCACCCTTTTTAGGTGGCCCGGTGGCCTGGTGGCTAAAGCTCCCGCTTCACACACGGAGGGCCCGGGTTCGATTCCCGGCGGGTGGAAACATTTCGACACGTTTCCTTACACCTGTTGTCCTGTTCACCTAGCAGCAAATAGGTACCTGGGTGTTAGTCGACTGGTGTGGGTCGCATCCTGGGGGACAAGATTAAGGACCCCAATGGAAATAAGTTAGACAGTCCTCGATGACGCACTGACTTTCTTGGGTTATCCTGGGTGGCTAACCCTCCGGGGTTAAAAATCCGAACGAAATCTTATCTTATCTTATCTTATCTCTGTTTTGTACGTACACAATTTTACTGTTTCCATTATGAATCCATTGTAAGGATACCTCATTATCAGACCAAATTACAGTGTCGCTAATATTTATCTCCTGCAACTTATTTCTTATATAATTAACTAATTTGACACCTACATAAATGGCTGTTAATTCCAACTGAAGCAAGGTACGTGATTTAATTGGAGACACTTTAGCCTTAGACATAACAAGAGAAATAACACTATTACATTGAAGGTAAGCAACTGCTCCATATGCCAATTTTGAAGCATCATAAAAAATGTGGAGTACATTTTTCCCATTTGGATTGGCCACCTGGCGTGTGAACTCCAACTTTGGAATTTTCTCATAATCACCAATTAATTCATCCCACCTGTTAATGAATTCCTCAGGTAGAATTTCATCCCAAGCACATTTGAGTTTCCATGCTTCCTGAATTAATAATTTCCCTCTTATAGTAAGGGGTGACACTAAACCTAGTGGATCAAAACATTTGGAAGCTTCAGCAAGCAAAACTCTCTTAGTTAATTTATTTGGCATACTGTAATTATTAGGTTTTAACATTAACAGATCTCTCTCAGTATCCCAAGTTAAACCCAATACATTACTACATTTTGGCACTTCATCTCCAGGGTAATCTTTACTTATTTTGTCCTTTAATTTGGACAAATTACTATTCCATTCCATCAGAGGCATATTTGCACTTTGCATTATTTTATTAGCCTCTCCATGAGTCATTAACAGTTCCTCTTCAGTTGACGTCACACCCATACGTTTGGACTTTCCATACATTTAAGGTGTGCATTTATCGTCGCTTGAAGTAAGAATGGACTGGATGTAGCACCAAATAATATGCTCCTAAAGCGAAAGGTTTTCAGAGGGCTAAGTGGGTCACTAGGATTCTCAGGCCATAAGAAGCGGGTACAATCCTGGTCAGCCTCTTGTAAACCCACTCTTAGGAAAGCTTTACTTATGTCAGCCATAAAGGCATAATGCTTCACTCTGAAATTTAATAAAATATCTCCTAATTTTTCCGTCAACAACAGACCTGTCATCAAACAGTCATTTAAACTAGGTACATTTTTGTTACTCCTGGCACTACAATTAAACACAATCCTCAAAGGAGTGGTTTTAGAATCCTTCTTCACTCCGTGATGTGGCAAATAGTGACCATAAATTTTGGCTTGCTCAGGAGGTACCTCTTCTATAAATTTATTAATTAACTGCTTAGCAATTATATCATTATAGGCAGTTAACAATTCTGGTGTCTTACTCAGTTCGCGGAGCTGAGCCTTTAACTGCCCATATGCCATTCTGTAATTAGTGGGCAATTCTGGATGGTTCAGTCTCCACGGAAGTCGTACCCAGTGTTGTCCAGATTCAAATTTTATATCTCTCAGGTATTGATCTTGAGTAAAAGAATCATCTGGACTTTCTTCATTTACATTTATTCCAATGCTGTCTAATTCCCACAATTTATGCACTGGCTCAACACCATCCTCTATGGAAGAATTATACTGGGGTACGATTTCATGAGTAAGACACACAGTTATGGTATTTGTAGTTTCCTCTAGTCATGAATTATTATTACGAGGAATCCTACCATACATTACATGGCCTCCTGCAGTCTTCAAAAGGGTGACACCACATTTCTTTACCATACCCTTTACAAAGGAGGCATAATAGTCACTACCTATCAAAATATTTATTGGGCCTACAGAATCATCACTTACACCTGAAGGCGCTAAATTTACATTATGTGAGAGTCTTTCTGCAGCTTTACTAAGCCCTACTGTAGATATTTTCTCTGGAAGTCTATCTACAATTACTGTATTAACACGTTTTTTCTCATTGCCCAACCTGACAGTTACATAAACTGTGTCATACAATTGAGCTCTTTTATCTGAGAGAAAACCAGATAATTTTAGAGTTGTAGGATCTCCCATCTGTACTTTCATACCATTAAGACATTTACGTTTAATAAAAGTACGTTGGGATCCTTGGTCTAACAATGCAGTTACATTTTTTGATTTATGCCTTTTATCATCAATTTTTACCTGTAACACAGGTAAGGCTACTTCAGCAAAACCATCATTATTAACATTAGCAGCAATTTTTACATTAGCTACTGTTGTGTCAGGATTGTCAACATTATCATTATTTTCAACATTATCATATAGACCCTTACACATGACTATATGGTGTCTTCCTTTGTGGCATTGATAACAGAAGTTTAATTTGGCATAACAATCCTTTACATTGTGATTACCTAAACACCTGATACATCTGTCAAGTTCCTCCAATCTTTCAACTTTATCATTCCATGAATTGTATGCACTGCAATTCTTAGAAAAATGAGTACCTTTGCAGAAGAGACAATCTCTCTTTTCTTTGACTGGTTTCTTATTAACTGGGCTACTCTTAGGAGGGTACTTATTCTTCTTACCTTGTTGAGAATCATTATTTCTGATTCCTCCTAATTGATATGCACCTATGCAACTCTTTTTAGGAAATGAAATTTGATTATTACCATTGGGATAATTTTTCCTTTTATGAAACCTCAGAGTTATTATGTGTTGCATCTTTAAAATGAGATAGTTGCAACTTCACAGTTAATTCTTGTAGACCTAATCTTATTTCCTCCAGTCCAAAATAACCCTTGTGATATTTATTCGAGATCCATTCAAGTGTTTTACAACTTAATTTATTCTGTACCATGGCACTCAATAACCAGTCTGATTCCTTCAGATTATATTTATTACTTAAAGTTTTGAGAGTGCTCTCCAGTTTAAGTCTAAACTGCTGTAAACCTTTGTAAGTGTGATCTGGAGATTTTAAATTAACAATCATATTCACTAGATCCAACCTACTTTGTTCTATATTACCATAAGTGACTTTCAACAAGTCAACTGCTTCCTTGTAAGAGTCATCTACATTGGGAAAGGCTTGTATGAGTATGTGAGCATCTCCTCTTACCTGTGGAAGATATTTTAATTTTCCGAAGCCATAGTGCCTAATAGGTGTTTAATGTGTCGATATGAGTCAAAAATATATTTGACAATAGGATAGAACCAAGAGTTCCCTTTGCGCATGCGCGGATGTGCGGAGGGAGAGGTCGACTCGGGGCATGAGGGATGGAGGAGTGTTTTGAATGTAGTGAGGAGGCTGGGAAAGCATGGAACCAGGAAATTGGCGTTCACGGCGGCCTAAGGATTAATATAGGCCTCATTTCATAATAGGAAGTGTCGTAACTGTTCCTGGTGGAGAGTGAGGGAACGTGATTTACGGGACCACCGTAATAGAGTGGTAAAATGAGTGAATAAGGGTAGGACCGGGTGACTGGCGCGTCGCCATGGACTGTGTCCCGGGGAAAATTACCCTTGGTTTAATCATCACTCATCGGTCTCAGATCTTAATGGAGTGATCTCTAATGTGTATAATAATTATGAGACATTAAATCGTCTTGTGAATGGTAATGTAATCAGTGATAATAACATAAGTTAAGAGAATGCGTGAAGTGAAATAAGTCGCCTTGCTCCGAGTGAACACGTTAGACCTCGTTGTTCCCGTCCGAGGATAGTGAAGTTTTATTGAGTCACGACTTCTAAACCGGGACAAACCAACGGATACCTCGTCCTGCTGGAATGAGAACCGTGTCGGTGTAGCAGGACATCGAAATGAGATGGTGAATGGAGGAAATAAGGAGTATCAATCACCCACAGTTAAGTAACCCTTCTAGTTATAGCAGACTGATACTGGCCAGTTAGGTATGTTGTAATTGGATAGGTTATGAGTGATCCAGCTACATCAAGTGACCACCAGAGAATATCTGGTAAGTGGTGGGATTATGTACAAATGCTTTTCCTTGATGGATATATCCATGTGTAACCTACCCCCCCCCCCTTCATTCAGTTAAACTAATATAATCTATACAGTCCACAATTAATTAGTAGCACCGTACTTGTGGGTGCTATCCAATCCATACTGGTCTCGGATAGATATGGATAAGATTGTGAGGTCGAAGGGACCACCTGCCGTGACCAGGGGTGGTTAAGTTTTCTCACATGTCTACACGGGGTGACTACGGTAAACAATATGGTTGTCTCCCAATGAGATTACTTGTATGTATATAATGTTGAGGTACATACAGGTAATCACCCCTAGAAAATTTTCCATATCTGCCCGCTGGTCCTTCCTGAACCGGATGCAATCAGTGAAAAAATTAATTGAATTAATTACTTAATAATTAAGTGACTGATTGAAGGAAGTGGGTATAGGGTACACAAGTTTAATCGATCGTGTGGTGGATGATAATTAGCCCAATTAATTGCTAGCACATGTGTGGCTAGGATTTATACAAGAGTAAAGTGCAAGAATTACTCTTATAAGGCGCCTACTTAAGTTGTATAATCAGTGATTAATAATTCTCTAACCATGACTGGATCTGATGGAGTTAATGTGGCTGACAAGTCCGTGAATTTTAGAGTAATGAAAGCATCATTACAGGCTATTAAAGGCCATGTGACGAAGGCATTTGATTTAATGAATCAAAGAACCGTGAACCCTAATGAATTAAAGTTATATTTAGATGCTTTAGAGAGTAGATTTGATTGGTACAAATTGTGGTTTAAAGACTGTGAAAGAGATCTGCTGGAGAATTGTGCAGATGGAATGGAAATGAATGTTTTAATTAATCAACATTACGAATTGGAAGAAAAACTGTCTTGTAAAAGTAAGGCTTTGAATAAATTAAAGGGTGTAAGCCAGGCAGTTGATCAACCTATTAATGCAAAGGGTGGGTTTGCCAAAACCTCCAGAGTACGGTCTGGAGGAAATCAGACTAGGTCGGCAGGAATTAATTGTTCAATTGCAGACCAGTCAGCCAAACAGTTCTAAGGATATAACACATAATGACTCTGAAGTATCTGTCAAGTCTCAAAAGGGAAAAATAATCCCAGTGGTAATAATCATAGTTAAGAGTTAAATAGGCACATATCAAGTCAGGAATCAGTAATAGTGGTTCCTCACATCAAGGTAAGAGGAATAAGTACCTCAGTAAGGGTAACCCAGTTAATAAGAGGTCAGGCAAGGAAAAGAGAGACTGCCTCTTCTGCCAGGGTACTCATTTCACTAAAAATTGTAATGCCTATAATTCATGGGATATTAAAGTGGAAAGAATGAAAGAACTTGACAGATTTATCAGATGTCTAGACAATCATAATGTAAAGGATTGTCATACCAAATTGAACAGTTGCTATCAATGCAACAAGGGAAGGCACCATACAGTTATGTGCAGGGTTGTATGTGATTCTTATAATAATGGTGACAATAATGATAATGTTAATAACCCTGACACTACAGTGACTGATGTAAAGGTTGCAGCTAATGGCAATAATGATGGCCTAGCTGAGGTAGCCTTGCCGGTGTTGGATGTAATAATTCAGGATAAAGGGCATAAATCCAAAACCATGCGGCGTCACTCTCCTCAACACTGGTACGGGCCATGTAATATATGGCAGACTACCGCCTAGTAATAATGACTAGAGGAAGTAGTGAATACAGTCACGGTGTCTTACTCATAAAAGGTCAACCCAGTACAAGTATTCTTCTATCGAGAATGATGTTGAACCAGTCTAATTTGTGGGAGCTGGACAGCATAGGGATTAATATAAATGAGGAAAGTCCAAATGATTCCTTTACTCAGGAACAATACCTGAAGGATGTTAAATGTGAATCTGGACATTACTGGGTGCGACTTCCGTGGAAGCTCGACCGTCCAGAATTACCTACTAATTATAGGATGGCGTATGGACAGTTAAAGGGCCCAGCTCTGCGAACTGAGCAAGACACCAAAATTGTTGACTGCTTATAATGATATAATTAATAAACAGTTAAATAATAAATTGTTCTTACTTCAGGCGACGATAAATGCACACCTTAAGTGCACAGGTGGTCCACTGAGCGAAGTAATTGGGTAAATAATCTTATGTGGACAATTTCCGGGTGTGACGTCAACTGAAGAGGAACTAATGAGGATATGTGAAGGGGTTAATGAAATAATGCAGTAAGGTGCTGGGGCTGACTTGTGCTTGGGACTGACATTGGGAGAATGGAACAGTAATTAGTCCATTTTGAGGGATCAATAAATATGGATGGCTGGAGTTGTGCATATATGCAGTAATGTGCTGGGGCTGACTTGGGATACTGAGAGAGACTTGTTATTGTTAAAGTCTCATAATTCCAGTATGCCCAATAAATTAATCCAGGGAGCATAGGCTTATGCCCCTGAGAGAATGGAACAGTAATTAGTCCATTTTGAGGGATCAATAAATATGGATGGCCATGGAGTTGGTGCCTATATGCAGTAATGTGCTGGGGCTGACTTGGGATACTGAGAGAGACTTGTTATTGTTATAGTCTCATAATTCCAGTATGCCCAGTGTCACACCTTACAATAAGAGGGAAATTGTTAATACCAGAAGCATGGAGGCTTGAGTGTGCTTTGGATGGAGCCCTACCTGAGGAGTTAACAGGTGGAAAGAATTAATGGGTGATTATGTAAATACCAATGTTGGAGTTCCCAAGCCAGGTGGCCAGTGAAGATGGGAAAATTGTACTCCACATTATGTAAGTCGTCTAGCAACGACCTCCGCCCGGCCGCAGTGTGGAAAATATTTTAATTTTCCGAAGCTATAGTGCCTAATAGGTGTTTAATGTGTCGATATGAGTCAAAAATGTATTTGACAATATGATAGAACCAAGAGTTCCCTTTGCGCATGCGCGGATGTGCGGGGGTAGAGGTCGACTCGGGGCATGGGAGAGGCGGGAGTGTTTTGAATGTAGTGAGGAGGCTGGGAAAGCATGGAACCAGGAAATTGGCGTTCACGGCGGCCTAAGGATTAATATTGGCCTCATTTCATAATAGGAAGTGTCGTGACTGTCCCTGGTGAAGAGTGAGGGAACGTGATTTACGGGACCACCGTAATAGAGTGGTAAAATGAGTGAATAAGGGTAGGACTGGGTGACTGGCACGTCGTCATGGACTGTGTCCCGGGGAAAAGTACCTTTGGTTTAATCATCACTCATCGGTCTCAGATCTTAATGGAGTGACCTCTAATGTGTATAATAATTATGAGACATTAAATCGTCTTGTGAATGGTAATGTAATCAGTGATAATAACATTAAGTTAAGAGAATGCGGGAAGTGAAATAAGTCGCCCTGCTCCGAGTGAACACGTTAGTCCTCGTAGTTCCCGTCCGAGGATAGTGAAGTTTTTATGGAGTCACGACTTCTAAACCGGGACAAACCAACGGATACCTCGTCCTGCTGGAATAAGAACCGTGTCGGTGTAGCAGGACATCGAAATGAGATGGTGAATGGAGGAAATAAGGAGTATCAATCACCCACAGTTAAGTAACCCTTCTAGTTATAGCAGACTGATACTGGCCAGTTAGGTATGTTGTAATTGGATAGGTTATGAGTGATCCAGCTACATCAAGTGACCACCAGAGAATATCTGGTAAGTGGTGGGATTATGTACAAGTGTTTTTCCTTGATGGATATATCCATGTGTAATCTACCCCCCCCTCCCTTCATTCAGTTAAACTAATATAATCTATACAGTCCACAATTAATTAGTAGCACCGTACTTGTGGGTGCTATCCAATCCATACTGGTCTCGGATAGATATGGATAAGATTGTGAGGTCGAAGGGACCACCTGCCGTGACCAGGGGTGGTTAAGTTTTCTCACATGTCTACACGGGGTGACTACGGTAAACAATATGGTTGTCTCCCAATGAGATTACTTGTATGTATATAATGTTGAGGTACATACAGGTAATCACCCTAGAAAATGTTCCCTTGCGCATGCGCAGATGTGCGGGGGGGGGGGTCGAGCTGGGGCACAGGTTGTTTTGAATGTGGTGAGGAGGCTGAGAAAACCATGGAATGAGGAAATTGGCGTTCACGGCGGCCTAAGGATTAATATAGGCCTCATTTCATAATAGGAAGTGTCGTAACTGTTCCTGGTGAAGAGTGAGGGAACGTGATTTACGGGACCACCGTAAAGAGGTGGTAAAATTTGTGAATAATGGTTCGACCGGGTGTGACTGGTGCACGGCCATGGTGTGTGTCCAGGGGAAATACCCGTGTGTTAATCCTCACTCATCGGCCTCAGATCTTAGTGGAGTGACCTCTAATGTGTATAATAGTTATGAGACGTTAAATCGTCTTGTGAATGGTAATGTAATCAGTGATAATAACATTGAGTTAAGAGAATGCGGGATGTGAAATAGAGCGCCCTGCTCCGAGTGAACGTGTGACTCTCGTACCGGGGATAATGAAGATTTATGGAATCACGACTTCTAAACCGGGACAAACCGACGGATACCTCGTCCTGCTGGAATGAGAACCGTGTCGGTGTAGCAGGACATCGAAATGAGATGGTGAATGGAGGAAATAAGGAGTATCAATCACCCACAGTTAAGTAACCCTTCTAGTTATAGCAGACTGATGCTGGCCAGTTAGGTATGTTGTAATTAGATAGGTTATGAGTGATCCAGCTACATCAAGTGACCACCAGAGAACATCTGGTAAGTGGTGGGATTATGTACAAATGTTTTCCTTGATGGATGTATCCATGTGTATCCTACCCCCCCCCCTTCATTCAGCTAAACTAATATAATCTATACAGTCCACAATTAATTAGTAGCACCGTACTTGTGGGTGCTATCCAATCCATACTGGTCTCGGATAGATATGGATAAGATTGTGAGGTCGAAGGGGCCACCTGTAGTGACCAGAGGTGGTTAAGTTTTCTCACATGTCTACACGGGGTGACTACGGTAAACAATATGGTTGTCTCCCAATGAGATTACTTGTATGTATATAATGTTGAGGTACATACAGGTAAGCACCCTAGGAAATTTTCCATATCTGCCCGCTGGTCCTTCGTGAACCGGATGCAATCAGTGAAAAAAAATTAATTGAATTAATTACTTAATAATTAAGTGACTGATTGAAGGAAGTGGATGTAGGGTGCACAAGTTTAATCGATCGTGTGATGGATGATAATTAGCCCAATAAATTGCTAGCACATGGGTGGCTAGGATTTATACAAGAGTAAAGTGCAAGAATTACTCTTATAAGGCGTCTACTTAAGTAGTATAATGGGTGATTATTAATTCCCTAACCATGGCTGGGTCTGAGGAAGTTAGTGCGGCTGGCAAGTCCATGGATGCCAAAGCAAAGAAAGCGTCACTACAAGCTCGGAAGGGTCATGTTACTAAATCATACAAGAAGTGTATGGAGTTAATGAGACAAGAAACGGTAAACCCTGATGAATTAAAGCTACACCTAGATGCCTTAGGAAATAGACATGAGTCATATAGATTGTGGTTTAAAGACTATGAAAAAGAGCTGCTAGAGAATTGTGCAGATGATGCTGAAAGGGAGCGGCTGCTGGATCAACATTATGAAGTGGAGGACAACATTGTGTCCTGCAAAACTAAGGCTTTGGAGAAGGTAAAGGGTGTAAACAATGTTGTTGGTCAACCTAGTAAGGAAAGTCAGAGGCGTCTACCAAAACTCCCAGAATTATGTATGCCTGTGTTTAATCCGGGAGAACACTGGGAGGAGTTTTGGTCTATCTTTAAAGCAGTCGTACATGATAGGAGTGATCTTGCAAGTGTTACCAAATTATGCTATTTAAAGGGACAAGTAAGGGGAGATGCGCATGTTCTCATACAAGCATTCCCAAATGTAGATGACTCCTATAGTGAGGCAGTTGACTTGTTGGAGGTCACTTACGGTAACTTGGAGCAAAGTAGGCTGGACCTAGTAGCTAATTTGGCTAGTTTGAAGACTCCAGATCACAACCGCAACAGCTTACAGCAATTTAGGATCAAACTAGAAAGCACTCTTAAGACCTTGAGTAATAAATATGATCTGGAGGGAGCAGAGTGGTTGTTGAGTGCCTTGATTCAGAATAAATTGAACCACAAGACCATAGAGTGGTTATCTAACAGATATCACAAGGGTTACTTCAGGTTGGAAGAAATAAGAGTGGGACTGCAAGAGCTAATTGTCCAACTGCAGACCAGCCAACCCATTACCTCTAGGAATACCACGTCTACAGACCCCAGTGCACCTGTCAAGTTCCACAAAGGGAAACCTTATCCTAATATCAATAATCCTAAGCCACCTACTACACGGGGTTACGTAGGCACGTATCAAGTGACAGGGGCCAGTTATAGTGGTTCTCCACATCCAAGCAAGAGGAGGAAGTACCACAATAAGGGTAGCCCAGTTGATAAGAGGTCAGGCAAAGAAAGGAGAGATTGTATCTTCTGCAACGGTACTCATTTCTCTAAGAACTGTAATGCCTATAATTCATGGGATGTTAAAGTGGAAAGATTGGAAGAGCTTGCTAGATGTATCAGGTGTCTAGGAAATCATAATGTAAGGGATTGCCGTGCTAACTTGCACTATTGTTATCAGTGTAACAAGGGAAGACACCACATAGCTATGTGTAAGGGCAGATCTAATCGTAATGATGGTAACAATAGTACTGATAGTGATAATAACCCGGACACAACAGTAGCCAACGTAAAGATTGCAGCTAACGTCGGTAATGATGGCCTAGCTGAGGTAGCTTTGCCTGTGTTGGATGTGGTGATTAATGATAAACGGCGTAAATCCAAAACTGTAACAGCATTACTGGATCAGGGATCACAACGTACCTTCATAAAACGTAACTGCCTTAATGGGATGAAGGTACAAATGGGAGATCCTGCTATACTCAAGCTATCTGGCTTTCTCTCGAATAAGAAGGCCCAGTCATACGACACTGTTTATGTAACTGTCAGGCTGGGCAATGAGAGAAAACGTATTAATGCCGTAATTGTGGATAGGCTCCCAGAGAAAATATCTACAATAGGGCTTGGTAACGCTACTGAAAGGCTTTCAAGTAAGGTAAATTTGGCACCTTCTGGTATAAATAATGATTCTGTGGGGCCAATAGATATTTTGATAGGTAGTGACCATTATGCCACCTTTGTAAAGGGTATGACAAAGAAATGCGGAGTCACCCTTCTAAGGACCGCAGGAGGTCACGTGATGTATGGCAGGCTTCCTCGTACTGATAATGAATGACTGGAGGAAGCCATAAATACAGTTACGGTGTGTCTTACTCATGAAGTATCACCCCAGTATAAATATACTTCAATAGAGGATGAAGTTGAACCTGTGTATAAATTATGGGAATTGGACAGCATAGGGATCAATGTAAATGAAGAAAGTCCAGATGATTCCTTTACTCAAGAACAATACCAGAAGGATGTTAAATTTGAATCTGGACAATACTGGGTGAGACTTCCGTGGAAGCTGAACCATCCAGACCTACCAACTAATTACCGGATGGCGTATGGACAATTAAAGGCTCAGCTCCACGAATTGAGCAAGACACCAGAACTGTTGACTGCTTACGATGATATAATTAATGAGCAGTTAAATAATAAATTCATAGAGGAGGTACCTCCCGAGCAAGCCCAGATTTATGGTCACTATTTGCCACACCACGGAGTGAAGAAGGATTCTAAGACCACTCCTCTGAGGATTGTGTTTAATTGTAGTGCCAGGAGTAATAAAAGTGTACCTAGTTTGAATGACTGTTTGATGACAGGTCCGTCGTTGACGGAAAAACTGGGAGACATACTATTAAACTTCAGGGTTAAGAATTATGCCTTTACGGCGGACATAAGTAAAGCTTTCCTGAGAGTGGGTCTGCAGGAGGCTGACCGGGATTGCACTAGGTTCTTATGGCCCGAGAATCCTAGTGACCCACTTAGTCCCCTGAAGACTTTTCGCTTCAGGAGTGTATTGTTTGGTGCTACCTCCAGTCCGTTCCTACTCCAGGCAACGATAAATGCACACCTTAAGCGTACGGGTGGTCCACTGAGTGGAGTAATGGGTAAACAATTTTATGTGGACAATTTCCTGGGGGTGACGTCTACTGAAGAGGAACTAATGAGCATATACGCAGGGGCTAATGAAATAATGCAAGGTGCAAATATGCCCCTGAGGGAATGGAACAGTAATTCGTCCAGTTTAAGGGTTCAAATAAATAAAGACAACCCTGGAGTTGAAGTGTCCAAATATAGTAATGTGCTGGGACTGACTTGGGACACAGAGGGAGACTTGTTATCGTTAAAGTCTAATAACTACAGCATGCCCAATAAATTAACCAAGAGAGTCTTACTTGCAGAAGTTTCAAAATGCTTCGATCCACTAGGCTTAGTGTCCCCACTTACCATAAGAGGAAAATTGTTGATACAAGAAGCATGGAAGCTTAAGTGTGCTTGGGATGAAACCCTACCTGAGGAATTTGTTGAAAGGTGGGAAGAACTAATAGGGGAATATGTAAAATTACCAATGTTGGAGTTCCCACGTAATGTGGCCAGTCAAGATGGAGAAAATGTACTCCACATTTTTTGCGATGCTTCGAAATTAGCATATGGAGCAGTCGCTTACCTTCAATGTAATAGTGCCATTTCTCTTGTTATGTCTAAGGCTAAGGTGGCTCCAATCAAATCACGCACCTTACCTCAGTTGGAATTAACGGCCATTTATGTAGGTGTCAAATTAGCCAATTATATAAGAAATAAATTGCGAGAGATAAATATCAGCGACACCGTAATTTGGTCTGATAACGAGGTATCCTTACAATGGATTCGTAATGGTAACAGTAAGATTGTGTATGTACAAAACAGAGTCGCTGAAATCAATCAAATGCAGGAGAAATATAACAGTTTGGGTCAGCATATGTTAACCTTTAATCACATTCCTGGTGACGAGAATCCAGCTGACTTCTTGTCTCGAGGCTTGACTTATGAAAAATTTGTGAGTGCTTTATCGTGGTTTAAAGGGCCAAGTTGGCTGGTGGACAAAATTAACTGGCCGGTGCAAAAGGCACATATTGCTCCTGTCGAAATTACGGTGAGCACCGCTCCGGTCAGTAGTCCCTCCTTAGCCATTGATATGAATAGGTATTCTTCCTTACCTAAGCTGATTAGTGTGACAAGGTTAGTGTTTAAATTTATAAGTAAGATGAATATCTCACATAATTTTCCCCATCCCCTGAAATACTGGCTACAGAGGGTACAAGAAGAAACCTACAGGGATGAGATTAAATTCATGATGGACGGAAAAATTGTGAAAGGCTCAATAATAGAAAAGCTGGGGCTGTATTTAGAGGATGATGTAATTAGGTGCAGAGGCAGGTTACAAAATGCTGAATTGGGGGAATATGCTAAGCACCCTATCTTGCTGCCCAAAACTCATCACCTGACAACCTTGATTGTCTTTAATGCCCATAATAACGTGATGCACGGTGGGGTACAGGATACCTTAAACTGTATTCGGGAAACCTTCTGGATTCCACAAGGACGGCAAAGTGTAAAAAGGGTTATCAAGTCGTGTGTAATATGTCGCCGGGTGGATGCCAGAACCTACATGTACCCAGGTCCTCCACCATTGCCCAAGGAACGCGTGCAGTTGGTAAAACCATTTGATGTGACCGGAGTGGACTATAGTGGGCCAATCATTTTAACAGGTACTTCAGATGGTGTCCCCTTGAAGGTGTATGTATGTCTATTTACTTGTACAGCTACTAGGGCTGTTCATCTAGAAGTGGCTCAGGACTTGTCTGCAGAACAGTTCATACAGCTGTTCCGGAAATTTGCAGCTAGACGATCCTGTCCAAGATTGATGATCTCAGATAATGCCACCAATTTTGTAGCGGGTGCTCAACACTTGATGAAATTAAATAAGAGTGATGATGTACAGTCTTTGTTGACCCAGCGAGGGTGTGTCTGGAAATTTATTACTCCCAGAGCCCCTTGGCAGGGAGGACTGTACGAAAGAATGATAGGTACAGTGAAAAGATGTCTTCGTAAGGTGCTACACAGGAAGAGAATTGATTTGGAGGAATTCCGGGCAGTGTTGGTGGAGGCAGAGAATCGGGTGAACAATCGCCCTCTGTCATACATGAGCGACACTCCTGACGCGGAGATACTGACTCCCTCTCACCTAATATGTGGACAAAGGTTAGAAGCTGCACCTATCTATAGAGATAATCCCGAGGGAAGTGATGAGGATTACAATAACGTGACTGTGTTGAGTGACAAGTTCAAGATGTTAAATAAGGTAATTATTCATTGGTCTGATGTGTGGCGTAAAGAATATCTTCTTACACTACGTGAACACTTTTATGGTGCGCCAGAGGCAGTAAACCGACAGAACATTCAACCAGGTGACATTGTGTTAATTGATACTGAACAACATCGAACATTGTGGCCTCTGGGCAAGGTAGTTACATTATACCCAGATGCACAAGGTGTTGTCAGAAACGTCAAAGTGTTGTGTCGTGGTCAGGAAAGTTTGCGTACCATTAATAAATTAATTCCCTTAGAATTAAATGGTGTTCAATCCAGTGCAGATGGAAACCTAAGGGAAAGTGACACGAGTGATATTGAAGACACTGACCGGGTAATGCAAGAAGAAACTGTAGTAAGACCCACTAGGAAAACAGCAGCGCAATCTAGAGAGGGCTGGAATCGTCTCCTGGAGGAAGACGCAATTTAAGTCGTCTAACAACGACTTCCGCCCGGCCGCAGTGTGGAAATTATTTAATTTCCGAAGCTACAGTGCCTAATAGGTGTTTAATGTGCTGATATGAGTCAAAATGTATTTGAAAATGGAGTAGAACCAAGAGTTCCCTTGGCGCATGCGCAGATGTGCGGGGGGTGGGGGGTCGAGGGGGGGCGCGGATTGTTTTGAATGTGGTGAGGAAGCTGAGAAAGCATGGAACCACGAAATTGGCGTTCACGGCGGCCTAAGGATTAATATAGGCCTCATTTCATAATAGGAAGTGTCGTAAATGTTCCTGGTGAAGAGTGAGGGAACGTGATTTACGGGACCACTGTAAAGGGGTGGTAAAATTAGTGAATAATGTTCGACCGGGCGGCAGGTGCACGGCCAGGGTGTGTCCAGGGGACATACCCGTGTGTTAATCCTCGCTCATCGGCCTCAGATCTTAATGGAGTGACCTCTAATTTGTATAATAGTTATGAGACGTTAAATCGTCTTGTGAATGGTAATGTAATCAGTGATAATAACATTGAGTTAAGAGAATGCGGGATGTGAAATAGATCGCCCTGCTCCGAGTGAACGTGTAACTCTCGTACCGGGGATAATGAAGATTTATGGAATCACGACTTCTAAACCGGGACAAACCGACGGATACCTCGTCCTGCCGGAATGAGAACCGTGTCGGTGTAGCAGGACATCGAAATGAGATGGTGAATGGAGGAAATAAGGAGTATAGTGTTATCCACCCAGGATTACCCAGGGTAGTGTTATCCACCCAGGATAACCCAGGGTAGTGTTATCCACCCAGGATAACCCAGGGTAGTGTTATCCACCCAGGATAACCCAGGGTAGTGTTATCCACCCAGGATAACCCAGGGTAGTGTTATCCACCCAGGATAACCCAGGGTAGTGTTATCCACCCAGGATAACCCAGGGTAGTGTTATCCAACCAGGATAACCCAGGATAACCAAGGGTAGTGTTATCCACCCAGGATAACCCAGGGTAGTGTTATCCACCCAGGATAACCCAGGGTAGTGTTATCCACCCAGGATAACCCAGGGTAGTGTTATCCACCCAGGATAACCCAGGGTAGTGTTATCCACCCAGGATAACCCAAGGTAGCATTATCCACCCAGGATAACCCAGGGTAGTGAGTGTTATCCACCCAGGATAACCCAGGGTAGTGTTATCCACCCAGGATAACCCAGGGTAGTGTTATCCACCCAGGATAACCCAGGGTAGTGTTATCCACCCAGGATAACCCAGGGTAGTGTTATCCACCCAGGATAACCCAGGGTAGTGTTATCCACCCAGGATAACCCAGGGTAGTGTTATCCACCCAGGATAACCCAGGGTAGTGTTATCCACCCAGGATAACCCAGGGTAGTGTTATCCACCCAGGATAACCCAGGGTAGTGTTATCTACCCAGGATAACCCAGGGTACTGTTACCCAGGGTAGTGTTATCCACCCAGGATAACCCAGGGTAGTGTTATCCACCCAGGATAACCCAGGGTAGTTGTATCCACCCAGGATAACCCAGGGTAGTGTTATCCACCCAGGATAACCCAGGGTAGTGTTATCCACCCAGGATAACCCAGGGTAGTGTTATCCACCCAGGATAACCCAGGGTAGTGTTATCCACCCAGGATAACCCAGGGTAGTGTTATCCACCCAGGATAACCCAGGGTAGTGTTATCCACCCAGGATAACCCAGGGTAGTGTTATCCACCCAGGATAACCCAGGGTAGTGTTATCCACCCAGTATAACCCAGGGTAGTGTTATCCACCCAGGATAACCCAGGGTAGTGTTATCCACCCAGGATAACCCAGGGTAGTGTTAACCACCCAGGATAACCCAGGGTGGTGTTGTCCACCCAGGATAACCAAGGGTAGTGTTATCCTCCCAGGATAACCCAGGGTAGTGTTATCCACCCAGGATAACCCAGGGCAGTGTTATCATCACCGGATAACCCAGGGTAGTGTTATCCACCCAGGATAACCCAGGGTAGTGTTATCCACCCAGGATAACCCAGGGTAGTGTTATCCACCCAGGGTAGTGTTATCCACCCAGGATAACCCAGGGTAGTGTTATCCACCCAGGATAACCCAGGGTAGTGTTATCCACCCAGGATAACCCAGGGTAGTGTTATCCACCCAGGATAACCCAGGGTAGTGTTATCCACCCAGGATAACCCAGGGTAGTGTTATCCACCCAGGATAACCCAGGGTAGTGTTATCCACCCAGGATAACCCAGGGTAGTGTTATCCACCCAGGATAACCCAGGGTAGTGTTATCCACCCAGGATAACCCAGGGTAGTGTTATCCACCCAGGATAACCCAGGGTAGTGTTATCCTCCCAGGGTATTGTTATCCACCCAGAATAACCCAGGGTAGTGTTTTCCACCCAGGATAACCCAGGGTAGTGTTATCCACCCAGGATACCCCAGGGTAGTGTTATCCACCCAGGATAACCCAGGGTAGTGTTATCCACCCAGGATAACCCAGGGTAGTGTTATCCACCCAGGATAACCCAGGGTAGTGTTATCCACCCAGGATAATCCAGGGTAGTGTTATCCACCCAGGATAACCCAGGGTAGTGTTATCCACCCAGGATAACCCAGGGTAGTGTTATCCACCCAGGATAACCCAGGGTAGTGTTATCCACCCAGGATAACCCAGGGTAGTGTTATCCACCCAGGATAACCCAGGGTAGTGTTATCCACCCAGGATAACCCAGGGTAGTGTTATCCACCCAGGATAACCCAGGGTAGTGTTATCCACCCAGGATAACCCAGGGTACTGTTATCCACTCAGGATAACCCAGGATAACCCAGGGTAGTGTTATCCACCCAGGATAACCCAGGGTACTGTTATCCACCCAGGATAACCCAGGGTAGTGTTATCCACCCAGGATAACCCAGGGTAGTGTTATCCACCCAGGATAACCCAGGGTAGTGTTATCCACCCAGGATAACCCAGGGTAGTGTTATCCACCCAGGATAACCCAGGGTAGTGTTATCCACCCAGGATAAACCAGGGTAGTGTTATCCATCCAGGATAACCCATCCACCCAGGATAACCCAGGGTAGTGTTATCCACCCAGGATAACCCAGGGTAGTGTTATCCACCCAGGATAACCCAGGGTAGTGTTATCCACCCAGGATAACCCAGGGTAGTGTTATCCACCCAGGATAACCCAGGGTAGTGTTATCCACCCAGGATAACCCAGGGTAGTGTTATCCACCCAGGGTAGTGTTATCCACCCAGAGTAACCCAGGGTAGTGTTATCCACCCAGTGTTATCCACCCAGCATAACCCAGGGTAGTGTTCTCCACCCAGGATAACCCAGGGTAGTGTTATCCACCCAGGATAACCCAGGGTAGTGTTATCCACCCAGGATAACCCAGGGTAGTGTTATCCACCCAGGATAACCCAGGGTAGTGTTATCCACCCAGGATAACCCAGGGTAGTGTTATCCACCCACGATAACCCAGGGTAGTGTTATCCACCCAGGATAACCCAGGGTAGTGTTATCCACCCAGGATAACCCAGGGTAGTGTTATCCACCCAGGATAACCCAGGGTAGTGTTATCCACCCAGGATAACCCAGGGTAGTGTTATCCACCCAGGATA
Organism: Cherax quadricarinatus; assembly: GCF_038502225.1. Taxonomy (NCBI): domain Eukaryota; kingdom Metazoa; phylum Arthropoda; class Malacostraca; order Decapoda; family Parastacidae; genus Cherax; species Cherax quadricarinatus. The sequence continues at coordinate 55,450 of NW_027196680.1, read as the reverse complement.
ACCCAGGGTAGTGTTATCCACCCAGGATAACCCAGGGTAGTGTTATCCACCCAGGATAACCCAGGGTAGTGTTATCCACCCAGGATAACCCAGGGTAGTGTTATCCACCCAGGATAACCCAGGGTAGTGTTATCCACCCAGGATAACCCAGGGTAATGTTATCCACCCAGGATAACCCAGGGTAGTGTTATCCACCCAGGATAACCCAGGGTAGTGTTATCCACCCAGGATAACCCAGGGTAGTGTTATCCACCCAGGATAACCCAGGGTAGTGTTATCCACCCAGGATAACCCAGGGTAGTGTTATCCACCCAGGATAACCCAGGGTAGTGTTATCCACCCAGGATAACCCAGGGTAGTGTTATCCACCCAGGATAACCCAGGGTAGTGTTATCCACCCAGGATAACCCAGGGTAGTGTTATCCACCCAGGATAACCCAGGGTAGTGTTATCCACCCAGGATAACCCAGGGTAGTGTTATCCACCCAGGATAACCCAGGGTAGTGTTATCCACCCAGGATAACCCAGGGTAGTGTTATCCACCCAGGATAACCCAGGGTAGTGTTATCCACCCAGGATAACCCAGGGTAGTGTTATCCACCCAGGATAACCCAGGGTAGTGTTATCCACCCAGGATAACCCAGGGTAGTGTTATCCACCCAGGATAACCCAGGGTAGTGTTATCCACCCAGGATAACCCAGGGTAGTGTTATCCACCCAGGATAACCCAGGGTAGTGTTATCCACCCAGGATAACCCAGGGTAGTGTTATCCACCCAGGATAACCCAGGGTAGTGTTATCCACCCAGGATAATAAAGTGTAATGTTATCCACCCAGAATAACCCAGGGTAGTGTTATCCACCCAGGATAACCCAGGGTAGTGTTATCCACCCAGGATAACCCAGGGTAGTGTTATCCACCCAGGATAACCCAGGGTAGTGTTATCCACCCAGGATAACCCAGGGTAGTGTTATCCACCCAGGATAACCCAGGGTAGTGTTATCCACCCAGGATAACCCAGGGTAGTGTTATCCACCCAGGATAACCCAGGGTAGTGTTATCCACCCAGGATAACCCAGGGTAGTGTTATCCACCCAGGATAACCCAGGGTAGTGTTATCCACCCAGGATAACCCAGGGTAGTGTTATCCACCCAGGATAACCCAGGGTAGTGTTATCCACCCAGGATAACCCAGGGTAGTGTTATCCACCCAGGATAACCCAGGGTAGTGTTATCCACCCAGGATAACCCAGGGTAGTGTTATCCACCCTGGATAACCCAGGGTAGTGTTATCCACCCAGGATAACCCAGGGTAGTGTTATCCACCCAGGATAACCCAGGGTAGTGTTATCTGTTATCAACACAGGATAACCCAAAGTAGTGTTATCCACCCAGGATAACCCAGGATAGTGTTATCCACCCAGGATAACCCAGGGTAGTGTTATCCACCCAGGATAACCCAGGGTAGTGTTATCCACCCAGGATAACCCAGGGTAGTGTTATCCACCCAGGATAACCCAGGGTAGTGTTATCCACCCAGGATAACCCAGGGTAGTGTTATCCACCCAGGATAACCCAGGGTAGTGTTATCCACCCAGGATAACCCAGGGTATCCACCCAGGATAACCCAATGTAGTGTTATCCACCCAGGATAACCCAGGGTAGTGTTATCCACCCAGGATAACCCAGGGTAGTGTTATCCACCCAGGATAACCCAGGGTAGTGTTATCCACCCAGGATAACCCAGGGTAGTGTTATCCACCCAGGATAACCCAGGGTAGTGTTATCCACCCAGGATAACCCAGGGTAGTGTTATCCACCCAGGATAACCCAGGGTGGTGTTATCCACCCAGGATAACCCAGGGTGTTATCCACCCAGGATAACCCAGGGTAGTGTTATCCACCCAGGATAACCCAGGTAGTGTTATCCACCCAGGATAACCCAGGGTAGTGTTATCCACCCAGGATAACCCAGGGTAGTGTTATCCACCCAGGATAACCCAGGGTAGTGTTATCCACCCAGGATAACCCAGGGTAGTGTTATCCACCCAGGATAACCCAGGGTAGTGTTATCCACCCAGGATAACCCAGGGTAGTGTTATCCACCCAGGATAACCCAGGGTAGTGTTATCCACCCCCAGGATAACCCAGGGTAGTGTTATCCACTCAGGGTAGTGTTATCCACCCAGGATAACCCAGGGTAGTGTTATCCACCCAGGATAACCCAGGGTAGTGTTATCCACCCAGGATAACCCAGGGTAGTGTTATCCACCCAGGATAACCCAGGGTAGTGTTATCCACCCAGGATATCCCAGGGTAGTGTTATCCACCCAGGATAACCCAGGGTAGTGTTATCCACCCAGGATAACCCAGGGTAGTGTTATCCACCCAGGATAACCCAGGGTAGTGTTATCCACCCAGGATAACCCAGGGTAGTGTTATCCACCCAGGATAACCCAGGGTAGTATAAAAGGCCCTAAAATCTGGAATTCATTACCTGTGAATATAAAAGAAACACTGTTTATAAATTCAAGTCTCTTCTCAAAAATCACTTACTCACCCATAACTAAACACTGATATAATTGTATCTCATAAATTGTATCTCATATATGTATCTCATTATTGTATCTCAAAAATGTCAACCTGTGACCCAATCAAACTTTGTTTCTATTTAACTTCATTACCTAACAGAATACTCCATTCTACTGATTACACAGCAACACAGTAAATGACCATATGACCTGTCTTTGTAATACTCATTTGTACTAAATTGTTATCTGTTTTACAATCATTTTTGTACCACTGAATATATCATTGCTTAGTTAATCTTAAGTTAATTTTAAGCCTGCCCATAATGCTCTGCATACAAGGGGCTGCTCATTACAAATTGTATTCCTTGTACTTCTCTGTATTATGTTCAAATTAATAAATAAATAAATAAATAAATAAAAAAGTTGAATTTGGTGAAGGCTCCCTCGTGACTGATCCCATTTTGTCGGTCTGGGGCTCCGTGCATACATGTCTGAACCTCGATTATGTTGTGATCCGAGTATGTTGTTTTTAATGTGGTGACATTTCGTATCAGATCATCATTGTTAGTGAAGATGAGGTCGAGTGTATTCTCCAATCTAGTAGGCTCTATTATTTGCTGGTTTAAGTTGAATTTTATACAGAGATTTAAAAGCTCGTGTGTGTTTGAGTTCTCGTTTGAGCTGCCTCCTGGTGTTATCACTGCAACAACATTATTTGCTATATTCCTCCATTTTAGTTGCCTTAAGTTGAAATCCCCCAGGAGCAAGATGTTGGGGGCAGGAGCTGGAAGGTTTTCCAGACAGTGGTCAATTTTCAACAGCTGTTCCTGGAATTGTTGGGGCGTTGTATCTGGAGGCTTGTAGACTATCACAACGACTAGATTTTGGTTCTCAATCTTTACTGCTAAAACTTCAGCTACATCATTTGAGACATTTAGCAGTTCTGTGCAAATAAGTGACTCTGTGATATACAGGCCAACCCCCTCTTTTGCCTGTTCACTCTGCACTCTGTCGCATATGTATAGGTTGTAACCTGGGATCCATATTTCATTGTCCAAGTGATCCTTTATGTGGGTCTCTGTGAAAGCCGCGAACATTGCATTTGCCTCTGCAAGCAGTCCACGGATGAAAGGTATTTTGTTGTTCGTTGCTGGCTTTAGACCTTGTATGTTTGCAAAGAAGAATGTCATCGGATTGGTGGTACTGGGGGGATTTTTTTTTCCGGCACTAATATCTGTATCTGTTGGTTTGGAGTGGAGGCCATTGACTGTGATTCCACTCCATAAATGACTGGATTTGGCGTATGATTCTGCCATTTCCTGCCAGGTTTTTTTCCTTCCTGGCACTAAAAAACTTCTCCCTCTTGAGTGGCTGTGGCTATCCAGGTCTTCCCATGGTCTGGATGTTTTGTATCTTTTTGTCCTCTTTAGATGGTGTGCCTGACAATATAAGTTATAGCACAGTCTTTCCTGTACTGAAGAGGGACACATTTCAGGGTGAAAAAGCTTACAGGACAGGAGTTTGCATTTTCCTGTTGTCATATGGGCATGGCATTTTCTAGGGTGGTCAAAGTTGCACGTCCCATCTGTTTTCCAGATTTCCCATGCCTGCAGATACCAAATGCATATGTGCACAGGCTTGGTTTCTGTCTGCCTTGGATTTTTGTGGCTGTATTCCCTGTTGGTGCATGTTTTCCTGTCTCATTCCTATCCTCACTAGTATTCACAATGGAGCTCTCACCAGTTGTTTCTGGTAATATATCCTCACTATTACTCGTGGAGTCTCCTTGTTTGCTATCGCCTGTGCTGTTACTAGTTTGTAATATTGGTTTTATCTTGTCCTGTACCATATGGTACCCTGTACCATATGGTACCCTGTACCATATGGTACCCTGCACCATATGGTACCCTGCACCATATGGTACCCTGCACCATATGGTACCCTGCACCATATAGTACCCTGCACCATATGGTATCCTGTACTGTATGGTACCCTATACCATATAGTACAATGTACCATATGGTACCCTGTACCATATAGTACCCTGTACCATATGGTACCCTGTACTGTATGGTAGCCTGCACCATATGGTATCTTGTACTGTATAGTACCCTATACCATATAGTACCATATGGTACCCTGTAACATATGATACCATGTACCATATAGTCAGCAGGAGGTGTTGATGCCACAAGGCACCAGCCAAGACTGAGTGAGTGGCAACGCAAGTCACTGACTCAGCAGTTTCCAAGACAAAGCGCTTTGTCATCCACCTCAAGGAACATGTCGAGTGACTGTACTTTTGTAAATATGTAACAGAACATTACTAATATACATTTTTGCATATTTTTGTTGTAAACAATTATTGTAAATGAAATAATGATGACAATATTAGTATGTTTATTGTGTTGAATACAACAGTACCATATAGTACCTACTACAGTGGACCCCCGGTTAACGATTTTAATCCGTGCAAGAGGGGTAATTGTTATGCGAAATAATCGTTATGTGAATGAATTTTCCCCAAAAGAAATAATGGAAATAAAATTAATCCGTGCAAGACACCCAAAAGTATGAAAAAAAAAAAAATTTTACCACATGAAATGTTAATTTTAATACACACAAACTGAAAAAGGCATGCACACTTACATGACACTTACTTTTATTGAAGATCTGGTGATGATTGATGGGATGGGAGGAGGGGAGAGCATTATCTTCTTACTGTTTAGAAGGGGAATCCCCTTCCATTAGGACTTGAGGTAGCAAGTCCTTTTCTGGGGTTACTTCCCTTCTTCTTTTAATGCCACTAGGGCCAGCTTCAGAGTCACTGGACTTCTTTCGCACAAGATATCTGTCCATAGTGGCCTGTACCTCTCGTTCCTTTATGACTTGCCTAAAGTGTTTCACAACATTGTCAGTGTAATAATCACCAGCACGGCTTGCAATAGCTGTGTGAGGGTGATTTTCATCCATGAAGGTTTGCACTTCAAGCCACTTTGCACAGATTTCCTTTATCTTTGTAGTAGGCAACTTCTTCAATTTCTCTCTCCCCTCCTCTGAACCAGTTTCCCCAGGTCTGGCCTCTTGCTCTTGAAGTTGATCTATCAGCTCATCAGTGGTTAGTTCTTCATTGTCCTCCTCCACCAACTCTTCCACATCCTCCCCACTAACCTCCAACCCCAAGGACTTTCCCAATGCCACAATGGATTCCTCAACTGGCATAATCCTCTCAGGGTTAGCCTCAAACCCTTCAAAATCCCTTTTGTCTACACATTCTGGCCACAGTTTCTTCCAAGCAGAGTTCAAGGTCCTCTTAGTCACTCCCTCCCAAGCCTTACCTATAAGGTTTACACAATTGAGGATATTAAAGTGATCTCTCCAAAACTCTCTTAGAGTCAGTTGAGTTTCTGAGGTCATTACAAAGCACCTTTCAAACAGAGCTTTTGTGTACAGTTTCTTGAAGTTGGAAATAACCTGCTGGTCCATGGGCTGCAGGAGAGGAGTGGTATTAGGAGGCAAAAACTTCACCTTAATGAAGCTCATGTCCCCATAAAGTCGCTCTGCCACGTCTGTAGGATGACCAGGGGCATTGTCTAACACCAGGAGGCACTTAAGTTCTAATTTCTTTTCAGTTAGGTAATCTTTCACATTGGGGGCAAATGCATGGTGTAACCAGTTATAGAAAAATTCCCTAGTGACCCATGCCTTACTGTTTGCCCTCCACAGCACACACAAATTATCCTTGAGGACATTCTTTTGCCTGAACGCTCTGGGAGTTTCAGAGTGATACACTAATAAAGGCTTCACTTTGCAATCACCAGTAGCATTGGCACACATGAGAAGAGTAAGCCTGTCTTTCATAGGCTTATGTCCTGGGAGTGCCTTTTCCTCCTGAGTAATGTAGGTCCTGCTTGGCATTTTCTTCCAGAACAGGCCTGTTTCATCACAATTAAACACTTGTTCAGGTTTCAGTCCTTCAGTTTCTATGTACTCCTTGAATTCCTGCACATATTTTTCAGCCGCTTTGTGGTCCGAACTGGCAGCCTCACCATGCCTTATCACACTATGGATGCCACTACGCTTCTTAAATCTCTCAAACCAACCTTTGCTGGCCTTAAATTCACTCACATCATCACTAGTTGCAGGCATTTTTTTAATTAAATCCTCATGCAACTTCCTAGCCTTTTCACATATGATCGCTTGAGAGACGCTATCTCCTGCTAGCTGTTTTTCATTTATCCACACCAATAAGAGTCTCTCAACATCTTCCATCACTTGCGATCTTTGTTTCGAAAACACAGTTAAACCTTTGGCAAGAACAGCTTCCTTGATTGTCTTTCTGGTGCCCACAATAGTAGCGATGGTTGATTGGGGTTTCTTGTACAACTTGACTAGGTCGGCGATACGCACTCCACTTTCATACTTATCAATGATCTCTTTCTTCATTTCAATGGGAATTCTCACCCTTATTGGTGTACGGTTGGCACTAGAAGCTTTCTTGGGGCCCATGGTCACTTATTTTCCAGAAACAGCACCGAAAACACTGTAATAATACGAAATATTCCGAGTGTATGCTTGGATGTTACCGCGGAGGCTGGCTGGTAAACAATGGCACGGGCGGCACATGTGAGGCTGGCTGAGGGCGCACATTGGACGCGTCTCGGACGAAAATCGGTGAGCGGGTTTTTAATCGGTATGCGCGGCAAAAATTTTGCGATTAAAGTAAGCGGTATGCGAAATAATCGCTATGTGATGCCATCGTTATGCGGGGGTCCACTGTATATGGTAAGAAAAAATTAGAAAAGAAAAAGTATAAAAACGTAAAATAAATAAAAATGCGATTTTGCGGAAGTCGCTGATGTTGCCGCCACTCGGTCATTATGGGCCAACTTCCCACCGCTATATCTTGGTAAGTACTGATCAGAAATTCTTTGTTTTGTTTTATTACCTTCACAAAAATATAATCTTTAATTCTGTAAGATTTTTTTTTTTTTTTCCTTCAAAATTTCTTGGACATTGGGGGACCCCTTCAGATTTTGGCCTTGGACCCTGAAAGGGTTAACTGTCAGATCAATTTATTCCCTAGGCTCCCTCAACTTATTAATCTCCAAAACTTTTTCTTATTTTCAACAGAATTTGTTGATAATATCTCACCCACTCTCTCATTTGCTCTCTTTTTACATTGCTTCACCACTCTCTTAACCTCTCTCTTTCTCTCTATACACTCTTCCCTCCTTGCATCACTTCTACCTTGTAAAAAAATTTATATGCTAACTTTTTCTCCCTTACTACTCTCTTTACATCATCATTCCACCAATCGCTCTTCTTCCCTCCTGCACCCACTTTCCTGTAACCTCAAACTTCTGCTGAGCACTCTAACACTACATTCTTAAACCTACCTCATACATCTTCGACCCCATTGCCTATACTCTCACTAGCCCATCTATCCTCCAATAATTGTTTATATCTTACCCTAAATGCCTCCTATCTTTTTCTTGCTACTTCTATTTTCCTTGTATCCCATCTACCTTTTACTCTCACTGTAGCTACATCTAAAAAGTGATCTGATATATCTGTGGCCCCTCTATAAACATGTGCATCCTGAAGTCTACTAAATAGTCTTTTATCTACCAGTATGTAGTGCAACAAACTTCTGTCATTATGCCCTACATCATATCTTGTACAGGTCTCCCTCAACATTCGCGAGGGTTAGGGGATCAAGAGCCTCACGAATGTTGAAAAATCGCAAATGTTCAGTGCTCCAATATACGTATTGTAGGGAAATATAGTACAATACTGCTTCCTTAACTTGTTGAACCATGAACAATCATAAAATACATGAAAATGTTGTAAAATATTGTACTAAATATATACATGTTATGGTTTAATAATGTGTATGTTATTAAATACCACTACCTCAACCACTGCCTCCAGCAGTGCCTCAACCACTGCAGTGCACTGCTCATATTTTGGTACAATTTCTTTCTTCAGTTATATGGTGTTTCTCATTTTCTTTACCAAAGGGCTGGCACTAGCAAGTTTCTTTGGGTCCATGGTTAATTATGTAGCAGTCGCACTCAATCTACAAGCACCAAACACAATGAATTATTGTGAAATATTTGGAAGAGAGCGGAGACTAATACTCACTCCAGCATAAACAAAGCCACACTGACTGACGATGCTTCAACCACTTCTTCCACCACTGCTTCAACCCTCGTATTTTTGTACTATTTCCTTCTTCAATTCTATCGTATTAATAATAATAATAATAATACGATAGAATTGAAGAAGGAAATTGTACAAAAATACAAGTGTTGAAGCAGTGGTGGAAGAAATGGTTGAGGCATCGTCAGTCAGTGTGGCTTTGTTTATGCTGGGGTGAGTATTAGTCTCCGCTCTCTTCCAAACATTTCACAATAATTCATTGTGTTTGGTGCTTGTAGATTGAGTGCGACTGGAGTGGTAGAGGCAGTGCTTGAGGCAGTGGTAGAGACAATGGTTGAGGGAGTGGTTGAGACAGTGGTAGAGGCAGTGGTAGTGGCAGTGGTAGTGGCAGTGGTAGTGGCAGTGGTTGAAGCAGTGGTAGAGGCAGTGGTAGAGGCAGTGGTAGAGGCAGTGGTAGAGGCAGTGGTAGAGGCAGTGGTAGAGGCAGTGGTTGAGGCAGTGGTGGAGGTAGCAGTTGAGGCAGCAGATGAAGCAGTGGTTGAGGATGTGGTTTTTAATAACATGTTATTAATAATAATAATAATACATATTATTAATAATAGCATGTACAGTAGGGCCCCACTTTACGGCGTTTCACTTTACGGCGTTTCACTTTACGGCATTCCGCTAATACAGTCATTTCAAATTATGACCAAAACTTGCTATACGGCTCCCCCCACCTGACTTTCTAATTCGATCACCATGCTCCACCCGGTTTGTTTACATTCTCTGTGAGATCCAAGCACTAAGTTTCTTCATTATGTCTGGAAACAACAAAATTTCAAGTGTTTTTAAAAGTTATTTCATGTTTTATATATACTCTGATAATTATACTTGTGTATAACTGTACCAAAATAAACTTACGTACTGTGCTGGCGTGCAGGTACACATTAAAATCAGTGAGACTGTCTTATGTCTCGAGACGTCATATTAGTAATGATAATAATCATTGAGTCTCATTATATGTCATATATTACGTTAATATACACATTTTCATTAATCCATTTATGATATTTTTTTCAAAATTATATAATAAACACAGATGATAAATACACCCCACAATAGAATAAATAAACATAAATATGAGATGTTGTAGCCAGATAACTTGTACAAGTGACAGCAAGAATAACATCTTCTCTAATCATAAGACAAAATGCGTTACTGGGGGTAACTGTAGAAAATTATTCCTTTTCGTATGTATGTACGCATATTCAGGTATACACAAATACAGTTACATAGATTATCATACATAACAGCATATATGTAGATAACCTAGGATAAACCAAAAAAGTTAGAGTGGCTTATTTCCATTGCCTTCACTCAGAGCGTCATTTCTTCTAAAAATGGTGTTACATGAGAATGGGAGTGTTTTTTATTTATTCTACTGTATCAATGAAGAGACAACTTGTACACAATGTAACTTGTACACAAACCAGACGTATACACTTTGCTTGTTTACACAACTTGCATTCGCCTGGTTTGTTTACATAACTCTGCGCCTGTCCTCCCTCATGTACTCATTCTCTCTCTCTCTCTCATTTATTCGTTTTATCTCGTTTACTCACTCCTGACTCTATATTAAGGCTACAAATATTTTAAGGTAAGTAATGAGTGAACTGTATATGCATTTTTATCGCACTGGGATGCTTAACCCTTTGGGAGCTTCGGACGTACTAGTACGTCTTACGACCCAGGGTTTTTGACGTACTAGTACGCCTAAATTCTAGCACCCTCAGATCTAGTGAGAGAAAGCTGGTAGGCCTACATATGAAAGAATGGGTCTATGTGGTCAGTGTGTGCAGTATAAAAAAATCCTGCAGCACACAGTGCGTAATGAGAAAAAAAAAACTTTGACCATGTTTTTGGATTAAAACAGCGACTTTGCACTGTATTTTCGTATGGTATTTATTGTTGTATTCTAGTTTTCCTGGTCTCATTTTATAGAATGGAAGACATATTACAGAAATTGAGATGATTTTGACTGGTTTTACAATGAAAAGTACCTTGAAATTGAGCTCAAAGTAGCAGAAATGTTCGATTTTTACCAAAGTTCAAAAGTAAACAAATCATGCCAAGCGTCCAATACACGTCAACTGGTGAGTCTAATATTCTTTCACAAGTGCGCTGATATTATTTATACCATTTCTACACTAATGCAGTAGTCTGCATAACAGTAAATCTTCTATTTTTTGTGAGAATAAAAATTCAAGTGGAAAGCAAAAGAAATGTAAGAGGGGCCTGGGGATGTGACTAATGAACAGAGGAAATGTTATTTTAGTGCCAGGAATGTCTTTCTTGTTTATTCTGGACCCTATTCAGAAATTGGCATCTTTTGAAATTTGTGTGAAATTGGCAAAATTGCTAAATTCTGACCACTTTATTGGATAGTTGAAATCGGTAAATGGGTGGTTTCTTGTACTCATTCGATAGAAAAAATGGAGTTCTAGCGAAATAGTTATGATTTTTGTCGACTAGTACACTGGAATTGGCTGAAAATAGGGCTCAAAGTGGGCAAAATCGCCGATGCGTAAACATCGTCGAGACCGCTAACTTCGCGAGAGCATAATTCTGTAAGTTTTCCATCAAATTTCATACTTTTGGTGTCATTATGATCGGGAAAAGATTCTCTATCTTTTCACAAGAAAAAATTTTTTTTTTGTTTTTTTTGAAATTTTGGCGACCCTGAGAACAAGTCTCTGAGAGGGCCTGGTGACCCCCAGAGGGTTAAATATCATAGAAAATATGTGTGGGTGGAATGGTCTAGTATGGTAGCCCGGCTGACTACCATACATACCACACTTGATTTCTTACAATAAATACTACTCATCTCACCCTAGATTAAGACTATAAATATTTTAAGGTAAGTAATGAGTGCACTATGTGTGTATTGTACTTTTTTATTGTTTTTTGATGCCTAGTTCTATTGCTAACTTAATATATGTTAGTGTAAACTTATTATCTAGTATTTGTATGCATTTGTAAGGGGAAAAAAAGGGTGTTCCACTTCCACTGCCTCAACTGCTGCCTCAACCACTGCCTCAACTGCTGCCTCAACCACTGCCTCAACCACTGCCTCAACCGCTGCCTCAACCACTGCCTCAACCACTGCCTCAACTGCTGCCTCAACCGCTGCCTCAACCGCTGCCTCTACCACTCCAGTCACACTTATCTACAAGCGCCAAACACAGTGAATTATTGTGAAATGTTTGGAAGAGAGGGGAGACTAATGCTCACTCCAGCATAAACAAAGCCACACTGACTGACGATGCCTCAACCACTTCTTCCACCAATCCTTCAACCCTCGTATTTTTGTACAATTTCCTTCAATGCTATCGTATTATTATTATTATTATTATTATTATTATTATTATTATTATTATTATTAGCAGTAGCAGAAATGTTTGATTCTTTGCCATGTTCAAGAGTAAACATATGATGTCACCGTCCAATACCTGTCCGAATAGCCATTCCAATATTCAGTCATGAATGGGCTGACGTTATTTATACTGTAGTTTAATAGTAAATAATGAACAAACAAAATGCTCACCACACTGAGTGGTGGGAAGGCTGGCTGCCAGTTTTGGGGGTCGGAGGGAGGGTAGTAGGGACTCGCAGGTGGCCGGAAACTTAAATATGATTTGGTGGCTGGGAATTTGGCAGTTGGGAATTCGCGAATGTGTGAAGCCCGCGAATGTTGAAGGAGACCTGTATACTGTATTTGTTTATCCTCTTTTTCTTAAACTATGTATTACCTATAACTAAACCCCTTTGTATACAAAGTTCAATCAAAGGGCTCCCATTATTATTTACACCTGGCACCCTAAACTTACCTACCACACCCTCTAAATGTTTCTCCTACTTTAGTATTCAGGTCCCCTACCACAATTACTCTCTCACTTGGTTCACAGGTTCCTATACATTTGCTTAACCTTTAAACTGTCCAAACATAGATAAACGTTTGCCCGCGTAGCACTCTGAACGTAGATCTACGTTTTATTTTTCATTCCTTCAAATTTGGCACAATATGCCTGAGTTGCATAGACATGAGAGAATGAGTATGTGCACTCAGTGTGTGCAGTATTAAAAAAATCTGGGACCACTTAGTACCTTGTAGCAGCACCAGTTCAATTGAGTGCTAGCTAGAGCAAATACCAGGGATTCACTGATGCCATGTTGCATTAACACTCCCCTTTTAAGAGGAAAGTAAAAATAGGTTAGATAAATACATGAGTGGGTGTGGGTGGGTGTGAGTTGGAACTGACTAGCTTGTGCTACTAGGTCTGATGCCATGCTCCTTCCTTCAGTGGATGTGACCTGACTATGTGGGTCATTGGTCTAAGATGGGAGTGACATGGACCTGCCTTGCATGGGCCAGTAGGCCTGCTGCAGTGTTCCTTCTTTCTTATGTTCTTATGTATGCAGCAGACTGGCTGGCTGGCTGGCTAGTTTTGGCTGTCTCTGGCTGTCTCCCTGTGTATATCTCTATCTGTCTATATCTTTGTCTATCTATATCACTGTCTATCTGTCTATATCTCTCTGTCTCTGTCTCTCACATGTACACATAAGTACAGTTATTATACATAGTGTAAATTACCTAGGATAACCCAAAAATTCAAGGCAAAGATTGACAGTGACATTTGTCATATGTCACTGGGCTGTCAGCAGTTGTCATAATACCATTCTTCAAGGAGTTTCATGTATACTTCAGGTATGCACAGGTAGACAGAAAGTCAGATAAGCAGAGCTAGACAGACAGATAAGCAGAGACAGACAGACAGATAAGCAGAGGCAGGCAGACAGACATGTTTGTATGTAACAGTGAAAACAAATAAAGCCAGGGTTCCCTGAAGCAGCGCATGATCAAGTGTCAAACCACTGCTTACCCTGTCAGCAGGTTTAGTGACATCATAAACACCATGCTTCAAGGAGTTTCATATGTACTCCAGAGTGTCTAAAACATTGCTGAGACCTATAAATACTTTGTATATATTTCTAGACAATAGTAAATGACCAAGGCAGGAGAAAATGTTCATATGTCAGTGTGTTTGTGACTATTTCAGTACCTAATATTAGTGTCTGAACAAAGATTGGCTATGAAATCACAAGAACTAGTATAAATTGTAATTATCAGAACATAAAAATTATATAAATTAAAATAAAAATGAGAAAAAAAGGTACATCGGCAACACTTCTGCAAGTGGCAGGACTCGATGTTGCCATCAGGTGAGCATCCAGAGCCAACTTTTCGGTCTTGTATCTCGGTAATTATGGGTCCAAAAATTTTTGTTTTTTGGTCTTATAACACACAGAAAATTGCCCTCTTTAATTTAAAAAAAAAATTTATTTTTCAAAATACTCAGAGTGCTGACAGTGAAAATGTAGATCTACATTTGGACAGTTTAAGGGTTAACATCTCCCAAAATCTCTCTGTCCTCTAGACTTCTCTTTTCTCCAGGTGCATACATGCTTATTGTGACCCACTTTGTGCATCCAACCCTTATTTTAATCCACATAATCCTTGAATTTATACATTTATATTCCCGCTTCTCCTTCCATAACTGATCCTTCAACATTATTGCTACTGCTGCCTTAGCTCTAACTCTCTCAGATACTCCTGACTTAATCCCATTTATTTCTCCCCACTGAAACTCGCCTACCCCCTTCAGCTTTGTTTCGCTTAGGGCCAGGACATCCAACTTCTTTTCATTCATAACATCAGCAATCATCTCTTTCTTATCATCCACACTACATCCACGCACATTCAAGCATCCCAGTTTTATAAAGTTTTTCTTCTCTTTTTTAGTATAAATGCATACAGGAGAAGGGGTTACTAGCCCATTGCTCCCAGCATTTTAGTCGCCTCATACTACACGCATGGCTTATGGAGGAAAGATTCTTTTTCACTTTCCCATGGACAATAGAGGAAATAAACAAGAACAAGAGCTATTAAGAAAAGAAATACAGTGGAGCCTCAGTTAAAGGCATTAATCCATTTCAGAGAGCTTGCCTTTAACTGATTTGGATGTTATCTGAATTAATTTTCTCCATAAAAAATAATGGAAACCCAATTAATCTATTTCAGACAGCCAAAAGTATTAACAAAAAATATTTTTTTAAAGATTAAATATAAATATATATACAGAAAACAATGACAAATAAATATAAAGCACTAATAAAATGGATAAATGAATATTTAACATCACACTTACCTTTATTGATTCCTGTTGGTGTAGGAGGTAGGTAGGAGGCAAGAGGAAGGTGAGTTTATTATGCTTCAATATGATGCTAATATCATCTCTACGGCTTATTTATCTATCACAATTTATCTAATATGACATAATAAACAATATTAATAACATAGAAACATGATATATGCTCTAAAATGAATAAAATATGTCATAACATACATGAGTAAGTAGTGGTGATGTTGTTGGGTTTATAAGGGCCACTGAGAGAAGCTGTACCTAGTGGAGGTGGAGGCACCAGCAGAACCCACCACCACTATTCACAATTAATGTAAACAATTTATAAATAAGAAATATTTACATTTTAATTTATAAATAAGAAATATTTACATTTTAATTTATAAATAAATAAGTTTATTCAGGTATACAGAAATACAGTTACGTACATAGATTATCATACATAGCATATGTGTAAAGTACCTACGATAATGCAAAAAAGTCAGAGTAACTTATTTCCGTGGGGGTCCTTTCATATATACACATATTTTCTTTTATACAGTGGACCCCCGCATAACGATCACCTCCGAATGCGGCCAATTATGTAAGTGTATTTATGTAAGTGCGTTTGTACGTGTATGTTTGGGGGTCTGAAATGGACTAATCTACTTCACAATATTCCTTATGGGAATAAATTCGGTCAGTACTGGCACCTGAACATACTTCTGGAGTGAAAAAATATCGTTAACCGGGGGTCCACTGTACTTACACTTTTATATTTACACTTACCTTGGAGGAGATGTTAGTTTAGTTCCTCTTCAAGGGGGGATCACCAGTACTCGAAGAGGTTGAGAAGTTATTATTGGTGTGGATAAACGAGAAACAGTTAGCAGGAGATAGTCTTATGACGTCGATTATTTGTGAAAAGGCTAGGCAGTTGCACGACAATCTGGTAAAGAAATTGCCTGCAACTAGTGGTGATGTGAGTGAATATAAGGCTTCAGGCTCTTGGTCTGAGGAATTAGACCTGTCGGTCTCCTTCCTCAGACCGAACCTAATTACCCCCCAATCCCCCTTCCCTATCCCATCCTCCCCATTTCCTTTTTCCTTTCCTCCTCCTCCTCCCCACCCCTCCCTTTTGCCCTTCCTTTTTGGCCTTTGGGATTTTTTTTTTTTTTTTTTTTACCCCACAGGCACGCTAGTTCCTAGGTAGGGGAAAGGGTACCGGGGTCCATCCCATTCCGTTGAGGTTCTTGGCGGTGGCGTAGTTTGCCGTGGAATCTGGATTGCCTGGGGATGTCCCGATCCCTCTCCGGTATCCCGGAGGGTGGCTTTGGGTGTCTCTCGGGCGACGGGTGTATCTCTGGAAGCCACCTTTCGGATTCCGGGGGTGGTGGCCGAAGGAGGTATGCTTTGTGGCGGATTTCCGGCCGCCCTCTCTTTTGTCCACCGAGGTAGCTCGGCAGATGTGAGGTTGCTATCCCGGATTGCCGGTTTACTGGCATGATGGGTAGGGTATGGCACGGGTTCCATGCTGCATCTGCGCTACTTGCGGTGCTGAGGTCCTCTTGGGCACGGAGGGAGATTTCTGGCCCTTTCATTCCTCCTAGGAACTATCCCTCCCCGGTCCCCCCTTTTTTTATTCTTTTTTTTATTTTTATTTTCTTTTCTTTCTTTTTTTTTCTTAAAAACAAAAAGAAAGAAGTAACCTAACCATGGCAGCCCTAGTCCATGAACCTGCTACCCCCGGGCCCCTTCTTGATACCGCACCCCGTTCTGACCCCGCCTCGTCTTTGGACCACTCTTCGGACACTCCTCATGCCTCTGTACCTCTTGCCGGTGCTGTTTCCTCACCCGCTTCAGGTACTGAGGCCTCGACTGACTCCTTCGATTTATCTGACCTTCGCTCTCCTCTGACTATGCTTCCGGCCTCTCCCTCTACGGTGCGGCAATTTTCAAATCGCCGACCCGTTCCACGTCGGACCAACTCTGGTCCCACGCCTAAACGCCAACGACAATTACCTGCTGATGATACTTCTCCACCTTCTCGTTCTTCTCAGAAAAGATCGACACGTCCTTCACTACCTTTCCACGCTCAGTTTCAGACTGCACAATGGACTAAATTCTTCACTTTACGACCGACTTCCTCTACTGCCTATCTTTCTGACCACAGTATTGGCAAGGCACTCCTACGCCATGTTGGTAAAGATATTTCTTTTCATGCTCTTAAGAGCGGTACGCGCATCATCACCGTACAGAATGCTACCCAGGCTCATGAGCTTTCTCGTCTTTCCCATATCGATACTGTTCCTGTCACTATTGAAAAACATCATTCCCTCAATTCTTGTAGTGGTACCGTCATTCTGCCCCATACCATAGTTCAACAAAATTTCCAGACATGTGGCACTGACATTCTTGAACAGCTGGAACTCCAAGATCTCCCAATCCTCAAGGTAGACACTTACGTTCTTCCTGCCCGCGGGCGGAGACGATACCCTAGCAATGTGGCTCGTTTAACTTTTGACAGCCGTGAACTCCCATCCTCAGTTTATGTAGCAGGACATCGGTTACAAGTTCGAAAGGTGATCCCTACACCGCAACAGTGTAGAAATTGCTGGCGATTTGGCCATCCAGCGAAATATTGCAGATCTATCGCCGAATGCCCAGTCTGTGGTGCCGATGACCATTCTAATACGTCTTGCAATCGACCTCCCTCTTGCCTTAATTGTCATGAGGCTCACCCTTCGTACTCTCGCCGTTGTCAAGTCTACTTAAACGAGCGGGAAATCCGTTACCTCAAAGAGGCAGAAGGTCTCCCTTATGCCATGGCAGTTTCTCATCTCCGCCTCCAAGGGAGACTACCTCGTGTTTCTTATTCCCGTGTTTCAAAACGTCCCCCCACTTCTGGTATCCCATCTTCTGCACCCACCTCTGTGGTTACCTCTCCCATAGTCACTCCTGTATCTAATTCTTTTGCTGTCCTCGGCTCAGACGTCCCTACTTCAACGCCTCAGTCTGATCTCGCTTCTTCGTGTTCTTTCTCACAAGCTTCAGTATCGACGAGATCTCGTATGACACCTCCCAGTAGTCCCTCTACTTCTCAAAAGTCAAAAAAAGGTCCGTTAACACCTCCTACCCATCTTCCACCTCCTCATTTTCCCTTCCCTGTCTCTGTACCTGGTTCTCCCCCTCTCACTGGCTCTGTTACAAGTGTAGAGGTTCACCCTCCTCCTCGTACTGTACCTTCCTCCCCTGTTCCCTCCCAAGTTTCTTCCTCTTCTGCCACCTCCCAGGTTTCTGCCTCTTCTGTCCCCTTCCACGCTTCTCCAGTTCCCTCCACCCTTTCGCCCCCCACTACCTTGGTACAGTCCAATACAGTTCCAATCTTTACTCATCCTCCCCCTACTATTTCCAATATTGTCTCCCATACGACGTCTTTGAATTCCGAAACACTTGAAGCAATCTCTGAATATATTGCAGAGACCAAACTACATAAGAACATAAGAACATAAGAACGAAGGAACACTGCAGAAGGCCTACTGGCCCATGCGAGGCAGGTCCAAGTCCCTACCGGCTTAAGCCAATGCACCCAACCTAGTCAGGTCAGGTCACATTGACTTAAGGGAGGAACACGGCAACCGACCTGTTAGCACAAGCTATCAGGTCTAACTCACACCCACCCACATCTACTCATGTATTTATCCAACCTATTTTTAAAGCTACACAACGTTCTGGCCTCTATAACGGTACTTGGGAGTTTGTTCCACTCATCCACAACTCTATTACCAAACCAGTACTTTCCTATATCCCTCCTGAATCTGAATTTTTCCAACTTAAAACCATTGCTGCGAGTCCTGTCTAGGCTAGATATTTTCAGCACACTATTTACATCCCCTTTATTTATTCCTGTCTTCCACTTATAAACCTCAATCATATCCCCCCTAATTCTACGTCTTTCTAGAGAGTGCAGTTTCAGGGCCCTTAGTCTATCCTCATAGGGAAGGTTTCTGATACATGGGATCATCTTTGTCATCCTCCTTTGTACATTTTCCAGAGAATTTATATCCATTCTGTAATACGGTGACCAAAACTGTGCAGCATAATCTAAATGAGGCCTAACCAAGGATGTATAGAGTTGAAGAACAACCTGAGGACTCCTATTATTTATGCTTCTTGATATGAAGCCAAGGATTCTATTAGCTTTATTGCGAACACTTATGCACTGTTGTCTTGGTTTCAGATTACTGCTAACCAGAACTCCTAAATCTTTTTCGCAATCCGTAATATTAAGATCTACATTATTTAGTTTATATGTGGCATGGTTATTGTCCTGTCCAACATTTAGAACTTTGCATTTGTCTATATTAAACTGCATCTGCCACTTCTCCGACCACTGCATCAGTCTATTCAAATCTTCCTGGAGTGCTCGAATGTCCTCGTCAGAATGAATTCGACGGCCTATTTTGGTGTCATCGGCAAACTTGCCGATGTCGCTCTTTATGCCCTCATCTATGTCGTTTATGTAGATTGTGAACAGCAGGGGGCCCAACACTGACCCCTGTGGAACACCGCTCGTGACGCTTCCCCACTCTGATTTCTCCCCATTTATGCAAACTCTCTGCTGCCTATTTGTCAACCATGCCTCTATCCAGGAAAAAATTTCTCCTCCTATTCCATGTGCTTTAATTTTCCTCAATAGTCTCTGATGTGGGACCCTGTCAAAAGCCTTACTGAAGTCCATATACACAATATCATATTCATTACCATGATCTACCTCCTCAAATACCTTAGTGAAAAAAGTTAATAAATTCGTAAGGCAGGAACGCCCCTTTGTAAAACCATGCTGAGATTCGTTGATTAATTTATGCTTTTCAAGGTGGCTACGAACTGCCTCGGCAATTATTGATTCCATAAATTTTCCCACTATGGAGGTTAGGCTTATTGGTCTATAGTTCGAAGCTAAGGACCTGTCACCTGTTTTGAAAATAGGTATCACATTTGCCATTTTCCACTTATCTGGCACCATGCCAGTTTGTAGTGATATGTTGAAAAGATTAGCCAAAGGTGTGCTAAGCTCCTCTTTACATTCCTTTAGAACCCTTGCATACAGTTCATCAGGGCCTGGGGATTTGTTAGGTTTTAATTTATCTATTTGCCTAAGGACCATGTCACTTGTGACCCTAATAGTGCACAGTTTATTATCGTCCTGTTCTACATAATTTATCATTACTGGAATATCGCTGGTATCCTCCTGTGTAAAAACTGAGAGGAAGTATGTGTTAAAAATTCTACACATTTCCTTATCACTGTCAGTGAGCTGACCCGAGGAACTTTTGAGTGGGCCTATCTTGTCCCTGATCTTACTTCTGTATACCTGAAAGAATCCTTTTGGGTTAGTCTTCGATTCTCTTGCAACTTTAACCTCATAATCTCTTTTTGCTTTTCTAATTCCCTTTTTTATTTCTCTCTTTAACTGAATATATCGATTTCTTAATTGCCCCTCTCCTCTTTTGATTTGCCTATATATGCCTCTCTTTTGACCAATCAGATATTTTAATCTATTGTTCATCCATTTAGGATCATTTTTGTTTGATCTGATTTCCCTATTTGGAACATAATTTGACTGAGCAGCTAGAACTATGCCCTGGAAAGCATCATATCGGCAACCATCACCACCTACCTGACCCCTAGTCAGGTCATTCCAGTTCAGCCCACCTAAGTAATTTTTCAGTCCTATGAAATCAGCCAAGCGAAAGTCAGGGACGGAGACTTGATTGCCATTATTAGGGGAATTCCATGATATGTTAAAACTGAGTGATTTGTGATCACTCTCCCCAAGCTCATCATTAACCTCAAGATTATTAATTAGTGTTTCCCTACTGGCAAGAACCAAGTCAAGGAGGTTATTTCCCCTAGTTGGCTCTGTCACAAACTGTTTTAAAAAACAATCCTGGATCGTATCAAGAAAGTCACCCGACTCTAAATTTCCTGTCAAATTGCTCCAGTCAATCTGTCTATAGTTGAAATCTCCCATTAGCACAACATTTTCGTATGTAGATGCCTTACGAATTTCGTCCCATAGAAGTTTACTGCACTCCCTATCAAGATTTGGGGCCCTGTAAATCACACCCAAAATTAGTTTTTCTCGGCCCTCGAGAAGCTGTAACCAAACAGATTCAGTGGCTGACGCTTCTAATTTAATATCTTGTCTAACACAACAATTTAAATTGTCTCTGACATACATCGCTACTCCACCACCTTTCCTGTTGACCCTGTCAGTGTGGAATAATTTATAGCCTTGTATGTGACATTCAGAGGGCATCTCTCTATCTTTCAGATTGAGCCAGGTCTCTGTTATAGCAATAATATCTATGTTTCCTGCACTTGCAATTAATCTTAGCTCATCTATCTTATTTCTAACACTCCTGCTATTAGTATAGTAAACCTTAAGGGAGCTAGTCCCTTGCTGCCCTCTGCTGTCCCCCTTTGTTTGCTGACCTGTTCTATTGTCTTTATTTATAACTTCATGCTGAATGCCTTTTATACATTTACTGTTTCCAACCCTAGTGTTGCAACCTGCTTGTTTCCCACACACACCCATACCTCTATCTTCCATCAGTTTAAAATCATAGGCATTTCACCAATGGCCTTCTCAATCGAGTCTGCAAGTGCTACCACCCCTGCCCCAGAGAGATGTACCCCATCCCTTGCATACATATCATGTTTGCCATAAAAGTTGTTCCAGTTGTCAATGAATGGGATTGCAAGTTCCTTGCAGTATCTGTCTAGCCAGCAATTTACACCAATTGCCCTAGACAACCATTCATTTCCTACTCCCCTTCTAGGCAAGATGCTACATATGATTGGGATCCCTCCCTTAGACTTAATGAAATCTATAGCTGACCTGTACTTATCTAGCAGCTCTTCTCTCCTACCCTTCCCAATATCATTTCCACCAGCACTGAGACAGATAATGGGCTTGTTCCCATTACCTGACATGATATTATCCAGCCTGTTGACAATGTCCCCAACACCAGCTCCAGGGAAGCACACTCTATCTCTCATCTTCTTATTCCTATTACAAAAAGCACGGTCAACATATCTTACCTGAGAGTCACCAACCACAAGAATGCGCTTACCTTCATTAGCAGGGGCAGTAGTACCCTTACCTTCACTGGCCACTGAAGTACATTCATCCTGGAGAACAGAGAAGCGATTTCCTACCTTCAGATCTTCACTCTTAACTTTCCTTACTCTGATGCGCCTCCCATTACTGTGAACAACTCGCCACTTGTAGCAGGTGCTGGGCTGCACCTCACTGCTGGTAGCCGTTGCTACCTCCCCACCTACAGCCTCCTCACAGTGAGAGACAGACTGCACCTCACTGCTAGAAGCCTCATTCCCCACATCTCCAACCACCTCACACTCTCTCCCAGGCCCATTGAGGTGGACCTTCAGCCTCCTAATCTCCTCCTGGAGAAGCAAGACCTCCTCCTTCAACTCTCCAACCTCAGTTTTTAAAACACTGCAGAAGCAATGCTTTGTAACCGTCCACGCTAATCCCCAAAGCAGCTCAGGGTCTGTGACCTCACGTGACGACTGACCACTGAACACTGACACTGATAGGAAGAGGAGATCAACTTTATGAGAGCTCACATCTCAGGCTATAATTTATTGTAAATTTACTTTTGGCAGATCTACTTTTCCTGATGGGACCTTTAATGAAAGTGCCCTTCTTCTACGCACTGATATTCCGTACCATCAGCTATTTGTTCGTACTTCGCTGCATTACACAGCAGCCCGTATCCACTTGCATAGGTGGTATACGCTCTGTTCTTTATATCTCTCTCCTTCTCGGGCATTATCTATTCCGGATATTGCCTTTCTTGTTTCGTCATTACCGCCACCGATTCTGTTACTTGGCGATTTTAATGCCCACCATTTCCTCTGGGGGGGTCTCACTGTGATTCCCGTGGCATTCAGTTAGAGGCTTTTCTTGCCACCCACCCCCTCCATGTTTTAAATACAGGTACTCACACCCATTTTGATCCTCGGACTCAAACTCTCTCTTGCATCGATCTCTCAGTCTGCTCTTCCTCCGCCGCATTAGACTTCACTTGGTCTGTTCTCCCGGACTTACATGACAGTGATCATTTCCCAATCATTCTTACTTCCCCTTCATATTCACCACCTCTTCGCATCCCACGCTGGCAATTTGATCAGGCAAATTGGAACCTTTACTCACACCTAACTGTTTTTAGTGAGGTTCCTTCTTCGTCCTCCATCGATGAGCTTTTACACCTCTTCTCGTCCTCCGTTTTAACCGCAGCTTCTCATTCTATACCCCAAACTTCGGGCAGGCATTCTCAGAAATGCGTGCCTTGGTGGTCTCCTGCTTGTGCTCGTGCAGTACGTTTGAAACGCGCTGCATGGGGCAGGTACCGGTACAATAGAACCACAGAGAGACTTCTTGATTTTAAGCAGAAGCGTGCGATCGCTCGCCGTGTCATCCGTGACGCTAAACGCACTTGCTGGCGAGATTATGTCTCCACCATCACCTCTGCTTCCTCTATGAGTGCAGTCTGGAAAAAAGTACGAAAACTGAGTGGTAAATATTCTCCTGACCCGGCTCCTGTTCTGCGGGTTGCCGGTGTTGATATAGCAAACCCACTAGATGTTGCCAATGAAATTGGCAATCATCTGGTCCGTATTTCTCAGGGACTCCATCTATGCCCCTCATTTCTTTCCTCAAAGTCTGCCAGAGAGTTAGCACCCTTGGACTTTTCTTCTCTCAGAGAAGAACAGTATAATGTGCCTTTTACACTTCAAGAACTGGAGGCAACACTCTCAGCTTGCCGATCATCGGCAGCTGGGCCCGACGACATTCATATTCGTATGCTACAACATTTACATCAGTCAGCCCTTGCAGTCCTATTACGCCTTTACAATCTTATTTGGTCACAAGGAGTTCTTCCACAGCTGTGGAAATCCGCCATTGTTCTCCCTTTCCGCAAACCAGGCACTACGGGACATGAAACCTCCCACTATCGTCCCATTGCTCTTACCAGTGCAGTTTGCAAAGTGATGGAACGCCTAGTAAATAGACGTTTAGTGTGGTATTTAGAGACACACAACAGTCTCTCCACTCGTCAATATGGCTTTCGTAAGGGACGTTCTACCATAGACCCCTTACTACGCTTGGATACGTATGTTCGTAATGCCTTTGCGAATAACCACTCAGTTATTGCCATATTTTTTGACCTTGAGAAGGCATATGACACAACTTGGAGGTATAATATTTTAGCCCAAGCCCACTCCTTAGGCCTTCGAGGCAATCTACCATCCTTCCTTAAGAACTTTTTAACTGACAGGCATTTCCGTGTTCGGGTTAATAATGTGCTCTCCCCGGACTTTATCCAAGCTGAAGGTGTCCCCCAGGGATGTGTTCTGAGCACAACACTTTTTCTCCTTGCTATTAATGATTTGGCCTCTAGTCTTCCATCAAATATTTGGTCATCACTCTATGTTGATGACTTCGCTATTGCCTGTGCAGGCGCTGACTGTCACCTCATTACAGTTTCTCTCCAGCATGCAGTCGACCGTGTTTCCAATTGGGCCACCACACATGGGTTTAAATTTTCCAGCACTAAAACCCACCAAATTACTTTCACTAGACGCTCTGTCATCTCCGATCATCCTTTGTACCTCTATGGCTCCCGTATCCCTGAACGTGATACAGTCAAGTTTCTGGGCCTCCTCTTTGATCGTAGGTTATCCTGGAAACCTCACATTACCTCTCTGAAGGCAACTTGTCACAGCCGGCTGAACCTTCTTAAAACCCTTGCTCATCTTTCATGGGGAGCTGATCGTCGAACCCTCCTTCGCCTACATTCCACCCTTATTTTATCGAAACTTGATTATGGTGACCAGATCTATTCAGCGGCATCTCCTGCTACTCTCTCTAGCCTTAACCCCATTCATCACCAAGGATTACGTTTATGCCTTGGTGCTTTTCGCTCTTCCCCTGTCGAGAGCCTCTATGCAGAAGCGAACGTTCCATCCTTATCCGATCGCCGTGATGCCCATTGCCTTCGCTACTATGTACGCTCTCATGATCTCCGCAATCCTTCCATTTATAGAATGGTCACTGATATTAGTAGACATTCTTTATTTGTTCGCCGCCCCTGTTTACTCCGTCCCTTCTCTCTTCGCCTTCATTCGCTCTTGTCTTCTCTTCAACTACCACCTTTCTATGTACATGTAGCATCTCACTTTTCCCTACCCCCCTGGGAAGTTCCAGCTGTTCGAGTCTGTTCTTTCTCCCTCCCTTGCTCGAAAGCCCAACTGTCTACGGTCGCTTCCCGCTCTCTTTTTCTTGACCACTTTCACTCTCATTCTCATGCCATTGCTGTGTACACAGATGGCTCTAAGTCTTCTGACGGCGTAGGATTCGCAGCAGTGTTTCCGGACAGCGTCGTACAAGGGCATTTACTATCTTCGGCTAGTATTTTTACTGCTGAATTATATGCCATCCTTACAGCACTTATCCGTATTGCATCTATGCCTGTGTCATCATTTGTGGTTGTCTCAGACTCCCTTAGTGCTTTACAGGCTATACAAAAATTTGATACACCTCACCCCTTAGTCCTCCGTATCCAACTTTGGCTACGCCGCATCTTTACCAAGCATAAAGATATTGTTTTTTGTTGGGTCCCTGGTCATGTTGACGTACAGGGCAATGAACAGGCAGACACTGCTGCGCGGTCAGCAGTACATGACCTACCAGTTTCTTATAGAGGTATTCCATTTACGGACTATTTTGCTGCAATATCTTCCCACCTTCACACCCGTTGGCAACAACGTTGGTCTACTATGCTCGGCAACAAACTTCAATCTATTAAACCGAGTATAGGTTACTGGCCGTCTTCTTATCACCAGTGTCGAGGTTGGGAGACTACTCTCTCCCGTCTTCGCATTGGCCATACTCGTCTTACTCATGGATATCTCATGGAGAGGCGTCTTGCTCCTCTCTGTGAGAATTGCCAAGCTCCATTATCAGTCAGCCACATTCTGTTGGACTGCCCACTTTATCAACGAGCACGCAGAATTTACCTCTGTCGTCGTCTTCGCTCCGCTGCTCTCTCTTTACCTTCCCTTCTCGCTGATGGACCCACCTTTCATCCGGACTCTCTCATTGACTTTTTGACAACGACTGACTTACTTCACAAATTCTGATACCTTCAGCCCTTTCTACTTCAATCTCTTGCTACCCTCTACCCCCGTACTATCCCCTGCCCCGCTGTTTTCTGTAACCTGCTGATCATCCCTCCCTCCTTCTGCCATCCAGTACTCTCGCTTCCTTCCCTACCCTGCAGCGCTGTATAGCCGTTGTGGCTTAGCACTTCTTTTTGATTATAATAATAATACGGGACATAAAGCCTCCCACTATCATCCCATTGCTCTTACCAGTGCAGTTTGCAAAGTGATGGAACGCCTGGTAAATAGACGTTTTGTGTGGTATTTAGAGACACACAACAGTCTCTCCACTCGTCTCCACCCGTTACTACGCTTGGATACGTATGTTCGTAATGCCTTTGCGAATAACCACTCAGTTATTGCCATATTTTTTGACCTTGAGAAGGCATATGACACAACTTGGAGGTATAATATTTTAGCCCAAGCCCACTCCTTAGGCCTTCGAGGCAATCTACCATCCTTCCTTAAGAACTTTTTAACTGACAGGCATTTCCGTGTTCGGGTTAATAATGTGCTCTCCCCGGACTTTATCCAAGCTGAAGGTGTCCCCCAGGGATGTGTTCTGAGCACAACACTTTTTCTCCTTGCTATTAATGATTTGGCCTCTAGTCTTCCATCAAATATTTGGTCATCACTCTATGTTGATGACTTCGCTATTGCCTGTGCAGGCGCTGACTGTCACCTCATTACAGTTTCTCTCCAGCATGCAGTCGACCGTGTTTCCAATTGGGCCACCACACATGGGTTTAAATTTTCCAGCACTAAAACCCACCAAATTACTTTCACTAGACGCTCTGTCATCTCCGATCATCCTTTGTACCTCTATGGCTCCCGTATCCCTGAACGTGATACAGTCAAGTTTCTGGGCCTCCTCTTTGATCGTAGGTTATCCTGGAAACCTCACATTACCTCTCTGAAGGCAACTTGTCACAGCCGGCTGAACCTTCTTAAAACCCTTGCTCATCTTTCATGGGGAGCTGATCGTCGAACCCTCCTTCGCCTACATTCCACCCTTATTTTATCGAAACTTGATTATGGTGACCAGATCTATTCAGCGGCATCTCCTGCTACTCTCTCTAGCCTTAACCCCATTCATCACCAAGGATTACGTTTATGCCTTGGTGCTTTTCGCTCTTCCCCTGTCGAGAGCCTCTATGCAGAAGCGAACGTTCCATCCTTATCCGATCGCCGTGATGCCCATTGCCTTCGCTACTATGTACGCTCTCATGATCTCCGCAATCCTTCCATTTATAGAATGGTCACTGATATTAGTAGACATTCTTTATTTGTTCGCCGCCCCTGTTTACTCCGTCCCTTCTCTCTTCGCCTTCATTCGCTCTTGTCTTCTCTTCAATTACCACCTTTCTATGTTCATGTAGCATCTCACTTTTCCCTACCCCCCTGGGAAGTTCCAGCTGTTCGAGTCTGTTCTTTCTCTCTCCCTTGCTCGAAAGCCCAACTGTCTACGGTCGCTTCCCGCTCTCTTTTTCTTGACCACTTTCACTCTCATTCTCATGCCATTGCTGTGTACACAGATGGCTCTAAGTCTTCTGACGGCGTAGGATTCGCAGCAGTGTTTCCGGACAGCGTCGTACGAGGGCATTTACTATCTTCGGCTAGTATTTTTACTGCTGAATTGTATGCCATCCTTACAGCACTTATCCGTATTGCATCTATGCCTGTGTCATCATTTGTGGTTGTCTCAGACTCCCTTAGTGCTTTACAGGCTATACAGAAATTTGATACACCTCACCCCTTAGTCCTCCGTATCCAACTTTGGCTACGCCGCATCTTTACCAAGCATAAAGATATTGTTTTTTGTTGGGTCCCTGGTCATGTTGACGTACAGGGCAATGAACAGGCAGACACTGCTGCGCGGTCAGCAGTACATGACCTACCAGTTTCATATAGAGGTATTCCATTTACGGACTATTTTGCTGCAATATCTTCCCACCTTCACACCCGTTGGCAACAACGTTGGTCTACTATGCTCGGCAACAAACTTCAATCTATTAAACCGAGTATAGGTTACTGGCCGTCTTCTTATCACCAGTGTCGAGGTTGGGAGACTACTCTCTCCCGTCTTCGCATTGGCCATACTCGTCTTACTCATGGATATCTCATGGAGAGGCGCCCTGCTCCTCTCTGTGAGAATTGCCAAGCTCCATTATCAGTCAGCCACATTCTGTTGGACTGCCCACTTTATCAACGAGCACGCAGAATTTACCTCCGTCGTCGTCTTCGCTCCGCTGCTCTCTCTTTACCTTCCCTTCTCGCTGATGGACCCACCTTTCATCCGGACTCTCTCATTGACTTTTTGACAACAACTGACTTACTTCACAAATTCTGATACCTTCAGCCCTTTCTACTTCAATCTCTTGCTACCCTCTACCCCCGTACTATCCCCTGCCCCGCTGTTTTCTGTAACCTACTGATCATCCCTCCTCCCTTCTGCCATCCAATACCCTCGCTTCCTTCCCTACCCTGCAGCGCTGTATAGCCCTTGTGGCTTAGCGCTTCTTTTTGATTATAATAATAATAGAGAAGTAGCCCCAGAAAAGCAATTGGTACCTGAGGTGTTGAGGAAGCGGATTCCCCTTCCAAACTGTAAATAATGCAATCTCTCTCCTCCAGTCTTCAATACACTAAGAAGAATCGCCAATAAAGGTAAGTGTTGTACTGTTAATGTTTCATTCATCATGTCCCATTGTATTGTTTATGTACTACCTCTGTATTTCATGTAAAAAATTTTTTTGTTTTAGTACTTCTGGGTGTCAGGAACGGATTAATTGTATTTACATTATTTCTTATGGGGAAAATTGATTCGAAAATCGTAAATTTCGATAATAGTAACACTTCAGGAACGGATTAATTACGATAAACGAGGGACCACTGTACTCATGTGTCGTTTTTCTATCGCTTAACGTACTTGCTACACTGTTAATTCTACACTTTATTGCTGGCTGGCACTATGGCCTTTATCGATACCTGCTGCTTTAGTATCGTACATATCGTAGAATCACTGAATCACTGCAGAAGGCACATTTTCCTCTCTCTTCCTTCTCCACTTTAGTACAGTGGACCCCCGGTTAACGATATTTTTTCATTCCAGAAGTATGTTCAGGTGCCAGTACTGTCTGAATTTGTTCCAATAAGGAATATTGTGAAGTAGATTAGTCCATTTCAGACCCCCAAACATACATGTACAAACGCACTTACATAAATACACTTACATAATTGGTCGCATTGGGAGGTGATTGTTACACGGGGGTCCACTGTACTTTGCTACGAGTACATTCTTGAATTCTATTGTGCTTCTTATCTTTTTTACCACACGGCTGGCACTAGAAGCTTTCTTTGGACCCATGGTGGCGTATTTAGCAGTTAAAAGCACTGAAAATAATGGAATGCAAAATATATCACATGTACGTGTGGAATCGTCCTCATTGGCTTGTAAACAATGGCACACTACATGGAGTGGACGGGCAGCCGCGGGTCAGGCCGTGTGGACACGTTCGGGACAAATGCCCTTAACCGAGTTATTGGGCATTAGCCGAGCTAATATTTTGCCTCAAAAACGTGCCTTTTTCCGATTTTGGCGTTAGCCGATGCTGCTGCTAACTGGGGGTCCACTGTATATATATATATTGGCTCCCTTAACTTCTAATGTTGGTGTGTAACTAGTTAATGGTCTAAGTTCGACTGTAATGTCATCATTAGCTTTTTCATATGTGCGTGTTGTTTGTCTATAGCACTCACTACTACCCTTGTTTATTCTACCTCTTGAATGCTCCTGCAGCACACTGCTCTCTGACCTTTGCATATTCCTTCTCTTGCACAATCGACCTGGCAGTGCTGTATGACCCTTTTAGGTTTAGCACTTAGTTTGATTATATTATTATTATTCCCCATTAGTATAATAATTTAAAATGTTTATGTTCAGTGTCGTATTGTTTACACAATCATTAATTAACCAAATAATTATTGTATTCACCATGTGATTTATCTCTAAGATCTTTAACCCCTAAATGGTCCAAATGTATATATACGTTCTTATGCGTAGCACCCCAAACGTATATATGTTTTATTTTTCCTGCCCCCAAATTTGGCATGATTGGCCTGAGATGCCTGGTCAGCATAGAATTGGTCTTAACACTCGGTGTGCATAGTATTAAAAAAATCTGGGACCACTTAGTACCTTGTGGGAGCGGCAGTTAAATTGAGCACCAGCTAGCGCAAACACCAAGGATTCACTGATGTAGTGTCATATTAACACTTTTCTTTTAAGAAGAAAGTGATGTTAACCCCAAGTTTAGGGTTTGTCGATCTCTGTCTTTGTCTGTCTCTGTCTGTCTCTGTCTCTGTCTATCTGTTTCAATCTTTGTCTATCTCTGTCTCACAGGTACACATAAATACAAGTATACATAGTATAAATTACCTAGGATAACCCAAAAATCCAGACAAAGTGTTATACTCTGTTTGAATTGTGAGTAAAGGTGATGACGCAGTCTTGTGGCTCTCTCTGAGATAGAGAGCTAGACAGATAGACAGGGAGCTTGACAGACAAATAGACAGACAAAAATGTTTGTGTACCAGCAAAAACAAAGGAGGGGGATGGTCATCTAATCTTTTCTTATCAGCTGCACCCTCCCCCACCCTCGTTTACCCTCATCAAACATCAGCTCTTATCAGCTGTTATCTCAGCTTATCATGTCACTGTCAGGGGTGGACTTTGTTTTTCATGCTTCAAGGCAATTTATTATTACCTATTATTATTCTTACGTATCAATCATCTCCATCTCCTCCTCCTCCTCCTTTTCCTCCTCCTCCCTTCCTCCTCCCCCTCCTCCCCCTCCTCCTCCCCCTCCTCCTCCCCCCTCCTCCTCCCCCCTCCTCCTCCCCCTCCTCCTCCCCCTCCTCCTCCCCCTCCTCCTCCCCCTCCTCCTCCCCCTCCTCCTCCCCCTCCTCCTCCCCCTCCTCCTCCCCTTCCTCCTCCTTTTCCTCCTCCCCTTCCTCCTCCTTTTCCTCCTTTTCCTCCTCCTCCTCATTATATACTTCCGCACATCCAAAACATTGCTGGGACATATAAATACTTTGTTTATATTCCAAGACAATAGTAAATGACCAAGGCAGGTGTAAATATCCACCCGTCAGTGTGTTTATGGCAAGTTGAGTACAATTTCAGTACCTAATACTAGTGTCAAAACAAAGATTGGTTATAAAATGACAAGAACTACTACAAATTGTAATTATCAGAACATAAAAATTACATAAAATATGAAAAATACAAAAAAGGTATATCGGCAACACTTCTGCAAGCGGCAGAACTCGATGTTGCCGTCACATGAGCATCCAGTGCCAACTTCTTGGCCTCATATCTTCGTAAGTACTGACCCTAAATTTTTTTTTATTCTGTAATACTTAAAAAATATGCTCTTTTTCTCTATAATTTTTTTTTTTTTTTTTTTTTTTTTTTCAAAATATTCAGGGTGCTGCGCGAGTGGATGTATATATACGTTTGGACCGTTTAAGGGTTAAAGATAAACGTAAATACTGTATAGTATATCTTGTCAGAAAACTTCTTTAATTCTTTTAGAACTTAAAAATATAAGTTTTGAATATATTTAGTGAAACATTTGATAATACAGACAAATTTGTTATGCTTGTAGCATCACCACCTTGATTATAACACTACTATCCATGCTTTTACCACTATCATTCCTGCTTTGTTTTCTAGTTCATTATGTTGTGTTGGTAATGGTAGAATATAGCACTGTAATGACTCACGTTTCTGTTGCAGAAGTATTTTGTGGTACACTACCAAGTTGTATCATCCCAGACACTACATCTTCGGTATTGTGAGAAGAGCAACACTTGTGACTTTAATGAATTTTTAACTGGCCAACAGTTGATAGAAAATTACAAGTTAGTAATACTGTAGCTTAGAATTTCAGAAAAAAAAAAAATTAAACTTAGGAAAAACAAAAAAAAGTTCTTCGGTGTGTTTTACACACACACAAAAAAAAATCATGGCAGTCTTTTAAGACACAAAAAAACTCTATTAGTGCTCATAAGTAGAAATAGTTTTGCCTAAAAGATTTGTAATATGGTAATATATTCATGAGGAATATTGTGTCTTCAGTGTCCAAAATAGTTTACCAAAATAAATCTTGCAATATGTATGAGAGTACATGAAGATTAATGATACCACTGTTGAATGGTTAATTATTGTAAAATGAAATACCATCTCTTGAAAAGTATGAAAAAACATAAAAAAAATAAACCATTTCAGTGTTCAGAGTGTCTGAAATGCTTTAGCATAAAAGCTCATCTTACAACACATATGCGAATACACACGGGAGATAAACCATTTCAGTGTTCAGAGTGTCAGAAATGCTTTACCATAAAAGCTCATCTTACAACACATATGCGAATACACACGGGAGATGAACCATTTCAATGCTCAGAGTGTATGAAATGTTTTCGTGTAAAATGCAGTCTTGTGAGACATACACGATTACACACAGGAGATAAAACATTTCAGTGCTCACAGTGTCTGAAATGTTTTACTCAAAAAGGCGGTCTTGTGACACATATGGTAACACACACAGGAGAAAAAACATTTCAGTGTTCACAGTGTCTGAAAAATTTTAGTTGTAAAGGCAGTCTTGTGAAACATATGCTAACACACACAGGAGATAAAACATTTCAGTGTTCACAGTGTCTGCAGTGTTTTAGTTATAAAAGCAGTCTTATGAGTCATATGCATCTGCATACGGGAGCTAAACCATTTCAGTGTTCAGAGTGTCTGAAGTGTTTTAGTCTAAAACGCTATCTTCTGAGACATATAAAAATACATACAGGAGATAAACCATTTCAATGTTCAGAGTGTATGAAATGTTTTACCAGAAAAGCCACTCTTATGATGCATATGCGAATACACACAGGAAAAAAACCATTTCAGTGTTCAGAGTGTCTGAAATGTTTTAGTTTAAAATGCTATCTTGTGACACATATGAAAATACATTCAGGTGATAAACCATTTCAGTGTTCAGAGTGTCTGAAATATTTTACTAAAAAAACCCATCTTGTGACACATATGAAAATACATACAGGAAATAAATCATTTCAATGTTCAGAGTGTCTGAAATATTTTACTAAAAAAAACAATCTAGTAACACACATGCGGGTACATACAGGAGATAAACCGTTTCAGTGTTCAGTGTGTCTGAAATGTTTTGGCTATAAAAAGAGTCTTGTGAAACATATGCAAGTACATACAGGAGATAAAACATATTAGTGTTTAATGTATCAGGAATATTTTAGTTATAAACACATGAGAATATATTCAAGGGATATACAATATCAGTGTTCAGAGTGAAAGATGTTAATTAAATGTCAAGTTATGTAAATCATATAAGTTCATAGTTGAGAAATTCTGTTAATATTCAGAATATCTTATATATTTTATATAAAGATAGAGCAGTCTTGTGTATAGATGAGACCTAATATAAACAATATCTATATATGGAAATACTGTAAGGTCAGGTCTGTAATCTGCTTACTGCAGTAACCAAGAATTTGCAGTGAAATATTTAGTTAACAATAGTAGTGAAATATTCAGTGAACAACAGTAGTGAAATAAGTGCAATAAAGAACACTGGTGTCAGTATTATAAGTACAGTGGACCCCCGCATAACGATTACCTCCGAATGTGACCAATTATGTAAGTGTATTTATGTAAGTGCGTTTGTACGTGTATGTTTGGGGGTCTGAAATGGACTAATCTACTTCACAATATTTCTTATGGGAACAAATTCGGTCAGTACTGGCACCTGAACATACTTCTGGAGTGAAAAAATATCGTTAACCGGGGGTCCACTGTATAAGACTATTTGTTATTTTAACAGTATTTATAAGAAATATTCCCACAACAAAGATAGAAATTAACAGATTTTAATTACATCTATGTAGTCTTTTATCTTCTTTGTCTGTTGGTCAAATGTGGGGGATCTGAGTTCTTTGAAAACTCCATGTGTCTTACTAATTAAGGTTACCAATACCAGAGGTGCTGTGGCTGAGTAGAATGGAGCACTGCTCCTGTGGTTGTACTGAATATCAGTATATGCAGTTAGCCAGACTTGAATCCTGAAAGTGGAAATTACAGTGCTTATACCCTGAAGGAGGGGTGTGTATATTTGGTTTTGAACTGTAGTATCAGCATGTCTCTGGCAAGATAGTGATGGTGAATGTGTTTTTTTCTTTTTTGAGTTGTGTACCTCAGTGGGACATAACCAGTGTTAAAAAAATATGTTGAAATGCACTAATGCAGAGCAGAACTTGTATTGAGACATGGTTTCACATTTACAAGTAATAGCATTTTTCAAGTCAGTCCCCCTAATGGCAGTTCATTTGTATATTTGGTGGGAGGGTTACTGTCTCTGTTGTTCTGTCCATGTTGAGTGGGCCTTGGCTTCTCCAGGATAGCCACAACCTGTGTAATACATAGTGACCAGTATGTTTTCTCCTCTTGCCTGGAAGATACTGCTGCTCTTGGAGCTCTCACTTTGATAACACACTTCTTTGGTGGTGGATAGAGGACAAATGAGAGGCTCACTACTGATCCCATGGAATCATTTTGATGTTCTTCTAGCCTTCACTGTTGTCTAGTCTTTCATTCGTTACTTGTCCACTCATGTTTTTGCTGCCTAGGCTGGTATTTCTTGGATTATTTTCATAGTTCACTTTGAGGATAGTGATCTTTCTTGTAAGGTGGGTTTAAATAGCGATGGATCAGAACATCAGAGGGCAGGCACCATTTTGTCTTATGGCTGCCATTTAACCTGTTAACTGTCCAAATGTAGATCTTCATTCTCTTGCCCAGTGCTGCGAATACAGTGGACCCTCGACCAACAATATTAATCCGTTCCTGAAAGCTCATTGTTAATCAAAATTATCGTTAGTCGAGTTAATTTTCCCCATAAGGAATAATGGAAATCAAATTAATCCGTTCCTGAAATCCCAAAGTATTGAAAAAAAAAAAATTTTACCACATGAAATATTAATTTTAATACACACAAACTGAAGACGACATGTACAGTTATATGACACTTACCTTTATTGAAGATCTGGTGATGATTGATGGGATGGGAGGAGGGGAGAGTGTGGATGGTGTTAGTGTTTAGAAGGGGAATCCCCTTCCATTAGGATTTGAGGTGTCAAGTCCTAAGGACATTGTTTTTTCTGAACACTCTGGGAGCTTCAGAGTGATACACCAATAAAGGCTTCACTTTGTAATCACCACTAGCATTAGGACACATCAACAGAGTAAGCCTGTCTTTCATAGGCTTATGTCCTGAGAGTGCCTTTTCCTCCTGAGTAATGTAGGTCCTGCTTGTCATTTTCCTCCAAAGCAGGCCTGTTTTGTCACAATTAAACACTTGTTCAGGTTTCAATTCTTCTCTGTCTATGTACTCCTTGAATTCCTGCACATATTTTTCAGCTGCTTTTTGGTCCGAACTGGCAGCCTCACCATGCCTTATCACACTATGTATGCCACTACGATTCTTAAATCTCTCAAATCAACCTTTGCTGGCCTTAAATTCACTCGCATCACCACTAGTTGCAGGCATTTTTCTAATTAAATCGTCATGCAACTTTCTAGCCTTTTCACATATGATCGCTTGAGAGATGCTATCTCCTGCTATCTGTTTTTCGTTTATCCACACCAGTAGCAGTCTCTCAACATCTTCTAACACTAGCGATCTCTGTTTCGAAAACAAAGTTGCACCTTTGGCAAGAACAGCTTCCTTGATTGCCGTTTTCTTGGCCACAATAGTAGCGATGGTTGATTGGGGTTTTGTGTGCAACCTGGCCAGCTCGGAGATGCACTCCACTTTCATACTTAGCAATGATCTCTTTCTTCATATCCATAGTAATTCTCACCCTTTTTGCTGTAGGGTTGGCACTAGAAGCTTTCCTGGGGCCCATGGTGACTTATTTTGCATGTGCAATCACTAAAAACGCTGTGATAATATGAAATGTTCCAATTGTATGTTTGGATGGGACCATGGTGGCTGGCTGGCTTGTAAACACTGGCACCCATGGGACAAGTGAGGCGCACTCAGGCCACAAGTGGACGCATCTCGAACGGAACGAATTGCATTGGTCGAGCTTTTTAGCACTAGTCGAGGCAAATTTTTTGCTTTAAAATGTATCGCTAATAGGATTTAATGTTATACGATGCCATCGTTGGTCAAGGGTCCACTGTAAACTTTCATCTACAAAATAAAGTGATTGGAAATTGGTAATTTGGCCAATTTAATACAAAGTTCAAAATATTCCAATTTCAAAATAGGGTCCAGAATAAACAATGCAGGCATTCCTGGCACTAAACTAACATTTCCTCTGTTCATTAATTACATTTTCAGGCTTTACAAATGAATTCTATTTTGATTTTTAATTCACATAATGAATTTTTATTCAAACCAGAAAATAGAAGATTTACTGTCATGCAATATTGTAATAATTGTATATATAATATCAGCACATTTGTGAACATATATTAGACCCACCAACTGGCGTGTATTAGGCATGTGAGGTCATTTGTTTACTCTTGAACATCAGCAAAAATTTAACAGCGGCAAAAATTTAACATTTCTGCTACTTTGAGCTCAGTTTCAAACCATTTCCTGTACTAAAACCAATCAAAATCATCTCTATTTTTGTAATATATCTTCCATTCTATCAAATAAGACCAAAAAATCGCAAATACAACTGTTAAAGACATACGAAAAACACTGCAAAGTTGCTGTTTTAATTGAAAATTACAGTCTCAGTTTTCTTTCTCTCCTTATGCACTGTGTGCTGTAGGATTTATTTTATGTGGTGCACACTTACCACATAGATGTATTATCTCATATCTAGGCCCAAATTTACCGCTCACAGCTTATCAGAGTGAGCTGAGCTCATGGCGTAGATCTACGGTTTGGACCCTCAGTGTAAAGCCACAGATCTACGGCATGGACCCTGAAAGGGTTAAAGAGGGTAATTTTCTGTGTGTAATAAGACCCCCAATAAATTTTTAGGGTCAGTACTGGCCGAGATATAAGACAACAAAGTTGGCGCTGTATGCTTACCTGATGGTAACATGGAGTCCTGCCGTTTGCAGAAGTGTTGCCGATATACCGTTTTTCCTCTTTTTTTTTTAATTTATGTAATTTTTATGTTCTGATAACTACAATTTGTAGTAGTTGTGTTTTCATTGCCAGTGTTTGTCCTGACATTAATATTAGGTACTACCCTACTTAAGGTCATTAGATCTACGGCTTTACGTTGAGGGTCCAAACCGTAGATCTACACCAAAATTCTAGCGGCGCCAAATTTAGCGCGAGAAGGCTGGTAACCCTACATCTGAGAGAATGGGTCTGGGTGGTCAGTGTGCGCACTATAGAAAAAATCTGGGTGCCTGCATGGCATTGTGGGAACACCGCCAAAGTAGCTTTGTTCATCATGCCTGGCAGCAAGGAAGCTCTCACTCCCCACTCGCTCTCCAGGCGAATTCTGACTCTCCTCTTCACAACTTACCATATGGTACCATATGGTACAATGGTGCCATGTCATACAATGGTATCATTTGGTACAATGGTACCATATGATACAATGTACCATATGGTACATTATACCATATAGTACAAGGTACAGGGACCCTAATGGAAATAAGTCTGACTTTTTTGGGTTATTCCGTTCTCCAAACATATGTTACTAAGTATGATAATCTATGTAAATTTATTTGTGCATACCTAAATAAACTTATGATGCCACATGCACTTGAATAAGTTTACTCAGATGTACACAAATACAGTTACATAGATTATCATACATAGCAGCATATGTATAACATCCTAGGATAACCCAAAAAAGCAGGGTGACTTATTTCCATAGTTATCCCTGTATCTGTACCATATAGTACCCTGTACCATATAGTACCCTGCACCATATAGTACCCTGCACCATATGGTACCCTGCACCATATAGTACCCTGCACCATATAGTACCCTGCACCATATAGTACCCTACACCATATGGTACCCTGCACCATATGGTATCCTGTACTGTATAGTACCCTATACCATATAGTACAATGTACCATATAGTACCCTGCACCATATGGTACCCTGCACTGTATGGTAGCCTGCACCATATGGTATCTTGTACTGTATAGTATATTTATACCATATAGTACCATATGGTACCCTGTAACATATGATACCATGTACCATATGGTCAGCAGGAGGTGTTGATGCCACAAGGCACCAGCCAAGACTGAGTGAGTGGCAACGCAAGTCACTGACTCAGCAGTTTCCAAGACAAAGCGCTTTGTCATCCACCTCAAGGAACATGTCGAGTGACTGTACTTTTGTAAATATGTAACAGAACATTACTAATATACAGTGGACCCCCGGTTAACGATTTTAATCCGTGCAAGAGGGATAATTGTTATGCGAAATAATCGTTATGCGAATGAATTTTCCCCATAAGAAATAATGGAAATAAAATTAATCCGTGCAAGACGCCCAAAAGTATGAAAAAAATTTTTTTTTACCACATGAAATGTTAATTTTAATACATACAAACTGAAAAAGGCATGCACAATTACATGACACTTACTTTTATTGAAGATCTGGTGATGATTGATGGGATGGGAGGAGGGGAGAGCATTATCTTCTTACTGTTTAGAAGGGGAATCCCCTTCCATTACGACTTGAGGTAGCAAGTCCTTTTCCGGGGTTACTTCCCTTCTTCTTTTAATGCCACTAGGACCAGCTTGAGAGTCACTGGACCTCTGTCGCACAACAAATCTGTCCATAGAGCTCTGTACCTCCCGTTCCTTTACGATTTGTCTAAAATGGGCCACAACATTGTCATTGAAATAGTCACCAGCACGGCTTGCAACAGCTGTGTCAGGGTGATTTTCATCTATAAAGGTTTGCAGTTCAACCCACTGTGCACACATTTCCTTAATCTTTGAAGTAGGCACAATGGATTCCACAACTGGCATAGGCTTCTCAGGGTTAGCCCCAAACCCTTCAAAATCTTTCTTAATTTCCATACTAATTCTCACCCTTTTTACCACAGGGTTGGCACTAGAAGCTTTCTTGGGGCCCATGGTCACTTATTTTCCAGAAACAGCACCGAAAACACTGTAATAATACGAAATATTCCGAGTGTATGCTTGGATGTTACCGCGGAGGCTGGCTGGTAAACAATGGGACGGCCGGCACATGTGAGGCTGGCTGAGGGCACATTGGACGCGTCTTGGACGAAAATCGGTAAGCGGGATTTTAATCGGTATGCGCGGCAAAAATTTTGCGATAAAAGTAATCGGTATGCGGAAAAATCGCTATGTGATGCCATCGTTATGCGGGGGTCCACTGTACATTTTTGCATATTTTTGTTGTAAACAATTATTGTAAATGAAATAATGATGACAATATTAGTATGTTTATTGTGTTGAATACAACAGTACCATATAGTACCATATGGTACAATGTACTGTATGGTATTGTACCATATGGTACAATGTACCATATGGTACAATGTACTGTATGGTATTGTACCATATGGTACAATGTACCATATGGTACCATTGCACCATATGGTACCATTGCACCATGTGGTACCATAAGGTATGATTGCATCATATGGTACCAATGTATCATATGGTACCATTGTATCATATGGTGCCATTGTACAATGTTGTACCATATGGTACCATTGTACCATATGGTACCATTGCACCCTATGGCACCATTGTACCATATGGTACTATATGGTACCATAGTATTCAACACAATAACTGCACTAATATTTTCATCATTTTGTTTACAATAAACTTGTAAACAAGTTTTGTAAGCAATATAATGATAAATTAGTGCAATTATTGTGTTGAATACAATGACTACACTTATACAATATACATTATATTGGTCTCACAGGCCACAAATGTTACTATAAAAACCTCTTCAAGGGGGGCTCCTTGTTGTGGTGAAGAGGCTCTTGGTCTGAGGAATTAGACCTGTCGGTCTCCTTCCTCAGACCGAACCTAATTACCCCCCAATCCCCCCTTCCCTATCCCATCCTCCCCATCCTCCCCTTTTTCCTTTCCTCCTCCTCCTCCCCACCCCTCCCTTTTGCCCTTCCTTTTTGGCCTTTGGGATTTTTTCCCACAGGCACGCTAGTTCCTAGGTAGGGGAAAGGGTACCGGGGTCCATCCCATTCCGTTGAGGTTCTTGGCGGTGGCGTAGTTTGCCGTGGAATCTGGATTGCCTGGGGATGTCCCGATCCCTCTCCGGTATCCCGGAGGGTGGCTTTGGGTGTCTCTCGGGCGACGGGTGTATCTCTGGAAGCCACCTTTCGGATTCCGGGGGTGGTGGCCGAAGGAGGTATGCTTTGTGGCGGATATCCGGCCGCCCTCTCTTTTGTCCACCGAGGTAGCTCGGCAGATGTGAGGTTGCTATCCCGGATTGCTGGTTTACTGGCATGATGGGTAGGGTATGGCACGGGTTCCATGCTGCATCTGCGCTACTTGCAGTGCTGAGGTCCTCTTGGGCACGGAGGGAGATTTCTGGCCCTTTCATTCCTCCTAGGAACTATCCCTCCCCGGTCCCCCCTTTTTTTATTCTTTTTATTTTTATTTTCTTTTCTTCTTTTTTTTCTTAAAAACAAAAAGAAAGAAGTAACCTAACATTGGCAGCCCAAGTCCATGAACCTGCTACCCCCGGGCCCCTTCTTGATCCCGCTCCCTGTTCTGACCCCGCCTCGTCTTTGGACCACTCTACGGACACTCCTCATGCCTCTGTACCTCATGCCGGTGCTGTTTCCTCACCCGCTTCAGGTACTGAGGTCTCGACTGACTCCTTCGATTTATCTGACCTCCGCTCTCCTTTGACTATGCTTCCGGCCTCTCCCTCTACGGTGTGGCAATTTTCGAATTGCCGGCCCGTTCCACGTCGGACCAACTCTGGTCCCACGCCTAAACGCCAACGACAGTTACCTGCTGATGATACTTCTCCACCTTCTCGTTCTTCTCAGAAAAGATCGACACGTCCTGCACTCCCTTTCCACGCTCAGTTTCAGAATGCACAATGGACTAAATTCTTCACTTTATGACCGACTTCCTCTACTGCCTATCTTTCCGACCACAGTATTGGCAAGGCACTCCTACGCCATGTTGGTAAAGATATTTCTTTTCATGCTCTTAAGAGCGGTACGCGCATCATCACTGTACAGAATGCTACCCAAGCTCATGATCTTTCTCTTCTTTCCCATATAGATACTGTTCCTGTCACTATTGAAAAACATCATTCCCTCAATTCTTGTAGTGGTACCGTCATTCTGCCCCATACCATAGTTCAACAAAATTTCCAGACATGTGGCAATGACATTCTTGAACAGCTGGAACTCCAAGATCTCCCAATCCTCAAGGTAGACACTTATGTTCTTCCTGCCCGCGGGCGGAGACGATACCCTAGCAATGTGGCTCGTTTAACTTTTGACAGCCGTGAACTCCCATCCTCAGTTTATGTAGCAGGACATCGGTTACAAGTTCGAAAGGTGATCCCTACACCGCAACAGTGTAGAAATTGCTGGCGATTTGGCCATCCAGCGAAATATTGCAGATCTATAGCCGAATGCCCAGTCTGTGGTGCCGATGACCATTCTAATACGTCTTGCAATCGACCTCCCTCTTGCCTTAATTGTCATGAGGCTCACCCTTCGTACTCTCGCCGTTGCCAAGTCTACTTAAATGAGCGGGAAATCCGTTACCTCAAAGAGGCAGAAGGTCTCCCTTATGCCATGGCAGTTTCTCATCTCCGCCTCCAAGGGAGACTACCTCGTGTTTCTTATTCCCGTGTTTCAAAACGTCCCCCCACTTCTGGGGTCCCATCTTCTGCAGCCTCCTCTGTGGTTACCTCTCCCATAGTCACTCCTGTATCTAATTCTTTTGCTGTCCTAGGCTCAGACGTCCCTACTTCAACGCCTCAGTCTGTTCTCGCTTCTTCGTGTTCTCCCTCACAAGCCTCAGTATCGACGAGATCTCGTACGACACCTCCTCCCAATCGTCCCTCTACTTCTCAGAAGTCAAAAAAAGGTCCTTTAACCCCTCCTTCCCTTCTTCCACCTCCTCATTTTACCTTCCCTGTCTCTGTACCTGGTTCTTCCCCTCTCACTGGCTCTGTTACAAGTGTAGAGGTTCACCCTCCTCCTCGTACTGTACCTTCCTCCCCTGTTCCCTCCCAAGTTTCTTCCTCTTCTGCCACCTCCCAGGTTTCTGCCTCTTCTGTCCCCTCCCGCACTTCTTCCCAGTTGTCTCCACCCTTTTGCCCCCCCCCTACCTTGGTGCAGTCCATTACAGTTCCAATCTTTACTCATCCTCCCCCTACCATCTCCAATATTGTCTCCCATACGACGTCTCTGAATTCCGAAACACTTGAAGCAATCTCTG
Organism: Cherax quadricarinatus; assembly: GCF_038502225.1. Classification (NCBI taxonomy): domain Eukaryota; kingdom Metazoa; phylum Arthropoda; class Malacostraca; order Decapoda; family Parastacidae; genus Cherax; species Cherax quadricarinatus. The sequence goes on along the minus strand of NW_027196680.1, from coordinate 12,770 downwards.
AATATATTGCAGAGACCAAACCATCAATGGACACTGATCCACCCTCTGTTCCTTCTCTCTCCTCTCCTCCATCTGCGCAACTCCTTTCTTCACAGCGCACCGTTCCTTCGCTGCTTGAACGTTTTCCGCTGCCTCCGCATGTGGACTTTTCTAACCCCTCTAGTCCGTAGGAACCCTTACCTGTGGATTTCAGGTATCTTTATCATTGCCAATCATGGCCTATTTACAGTGGAATATACGCGGCCTCAGGGGTAATCGGGGTGAGCTTCAGATGTTACTCTCCCAGTTTTCCCCTGTTGGTGTTTGCTTACAGGAACCAAAATTACACTCTGCTGTTATCTCTCCCATCTCAGGCTATAATTTATTGTATTCTTCAGATCCTTTTCCTGATGGGACCTTTAATGAAAGTGCCCTTCTTCTACGCACTGATATTCCGTACCATCAGCTATTTGTTCGTACTTCGCTGCATTACACAGCAGCCCGTATCCACTTGCATAGGTGGTATACGCTCTGTTCTTTATATCTCTCTCCTTCTCGGGCATTATCTATTCCGGATATTGCCTTTCTTGTTTCGTCATTACCGCCACCGATTCTGTTACTTGGCGATTTTAATGCCCATCATTTCCTCTGGGGGGGGTCTCACTGTGATTCCCGTGGCATTCAGTTAGAGGCTTTTCTTGCCACCCACCCCCTCCATGTTTTAAATACAGGTACTCACACCCATTTTGATCCTCGGACTCACACTCTCTCTTGCATCGATCTCTCAGTCTGCTCTTCCTCCGCCGCATTAGACTTCACCTGGTCTGTTCTCCCGGATTTACATGACAGCGATCATTTCCCAATCATTCTTACTTCCCCTTCATATTCACCACCTCTTCGTATCCCACGCTGGCAATTTGATCAGGCAAATTGGAACCTTTACTCACAACTAACTGTTTTTAGTGAGGTTCCTTCTTCGTCCTCCATTGATGAGCTTTTACACCTCTTCTCGTCCTCCGTTTTAACTGCAGCTTCTCATTCTATACCCCAAACTTCGGGCAGGCATTCTCAGAAATGCGTGCCTTGGTGGTCTCCTGCTTGTGCTCGTGCAGTACGTTTGAAACGCGCTGCATGGGGCAGGTACCGGTACAATAGAACCACGGAGAGACTTCTTGATTTTAAGCAGAAGCGTGCGATCGCTCGCCGTGTCATCTGTGACGCTAAACGCACTTGCTGGCGAGATTATGTCTCCACCATCACCTCTGCTTCCTCTATGAGTGCAGTCTGGAAAAAAGTACGAAAACTGAGTGGTAAATATTCTCCTGACCCGGCTCCTGTTCTGCGGGTTGCCGGTGTTGATATAGCAAACCCACTAGATGTTGCCAATGAAATTGGCAATCATCTGGTCCGTATTTCTCAGGGGCTCCATCTATGCCCCTCGTTTCTTTCCTCAAAGTCTGCCAGAGAGTTAGCACCCTTGGACTTTTCTTCTCTCAGAGAAGAACAGTATAATGTGCCTTTTACACTTCAAGAACTGGAGGCAACACTCTCAGCTTGCCGATCATCGGCAGCTGGGCCCGACGACATTCATATTCGTATGCTACAACATTTACATCAGTCAGCCCTTGCAGTCCTATTACGCCTTTTCAATCTTATTTGGTCACAAGGAGTTCTTCCACAGCTGTGGAAATCTGCCATTGTTCTCCCTTTCCGCAAACCAGGCACTACGGGACATGAAGCCTCCCACTATCGTCCCATTGCTCTTACCAGTGCAGTTTGCAAAGTGATGGAACGCCTGGTAAATAGACGTTTAGTGTGGTATTTAGAGACACACAACAGTCTCTCCACTCGTCAATATGGCTTTCGTAAGGGACGTTCTACCATAGACCCCTTACTACGCTTGGATACGTATGTTCGTAATGCCTTTGCGAATAACCACTCAGTTATTGCCATATTTTTTGACCTTGAGAAGGCATATGACACAACTTGGAGGTATAATATTTTGGCCCAAGCCCACTCCTTAGGCCTCCGAGGCAATCTACCATCCTTCCTTAAGAACTTTTTAACTGACAGGCATTTCCGTGTTCGGGTTAATAATGTGCTCTCCCCGGACTTTATCCAAGCTGAAGGTGTCCCCCAGGGATGTGTTCTGAGCACAACACTTTTTCTCCTTGCTATTAATGATTTGGCCTCTAGTCTTCCATCAAATATTTGGTCATCACTCTATGTTGATGACTTCGCTATTGCCTGTGCAGGCGCTGACTGTCACCTCATTACAGTTTCTCTCCAGCATGCAGTCGACCGTGTTTCCAATTGGGCCACCACACATGGGTTTAAATTTTCCAGCACTAAAACTCACCAAATTACTTTCACTAGACGCTCTGTCATCTCCGATCATCCTTTGTACCTCTATGGCTCCCGTATCCCTGAACGTGATACAGTCAAGTTTCTGGGCCTCCTCTTTGACCGTAGGTTATCCTGGAAACCTCACATTACCTCTCTGAAGGCAACTTGTCACAGCCGGCTGAACCTTCTTAAAACCCTTGCTCATCTTTCATGGGGAGCTGATCGTCGAACCCTCCTTCGCCTACATTCCACCCTCATTTTATCGAAACTTGATTATGGTGACCAGATCTATTCAGCGGCATCTCCTGCTACTCTCTCTAGCCTTAACCCCATTCATCACCAAGGATTACGTTTATGCCTTGGTGCTTTTCGCTCTTCCCCTGTTGAGAGCCTCTATGCAGAAGCGAACGTTCCATCCTTATCCGATCGCCGTGATGCCCATTGCCTTCGCTACTATGTACGCTCTCATGATCTCCGCAATCCTTCCATTTATAGAATGGTCACTGATATTAGTAGACATTCTTTATTTGTTCGCCGCCCCTGTTTACTCCGTCCCTTCTCTCTTCGCCTACATTCGCTCTTGTCTTCTCTTCAATTACCACCTTTCTATGTTCATGTAGCATCTCACTTTTCCCTACCCCCCTGGGAAGTTCCAGCTGTTCGAGTCTGTTCTTTCTCTCTCCCTTGCTCGAAAGCCCAACTGTCTACGGTCGCTTCCCGCTCTCTTTTTCTTGACCACTTCCACTCTCATTCTCATGCCATTGCAGTGTACACAGATGGCTCTAAGTCTTCTGACGGCGTAGGATTCGCAGCAGTGTTTCCGGACAGCGTCGTACGAGGGCATTTACTATCTTCGGCTAGTATTTTTACTGCTGAATTGTATGCCATTCTTGCAGCACTTATCCGTATTGCATCTATGCCTGTGTCATCATTTGTGGTTGTCTCAGACTCCCTTAGTGCTTTACAGGCTATACAGAAATTTGATACACCTCACCCCTTAGTCCTCCGTATCCAACTTTGGCTATGCCGCATCTTTACCAAGCATAAAGATATTGTTTTTTGTTGGGTCCCTGGTCATGTTGACGTACAGGGCAATGAACAGGCAGACACTGCTGCGCGGTCAGCAGTACATGACCTACCAGTTTCATATAGAGGTATTCCATTTACGGACTATTTTGCTGCAATAGCTACCCACCTTCACACCCGTTGGCAACAACGTTGGTCTACTATGCTCGGTAACAAACTTCAATCTATTAAACCGAGTATAGGTTACTGGCCGTCTTCTTGTCACCAGTGTCGAGGTTGGGAGACTACTCTCTCCCGTCTTCGCATTGGCCATACTCGTCTTACTCATGGATATCTCATGGAGAGGCGCCCTGCTCCTCTCTGTGAGAATTGTCAGGCTCCATTATCAGTCAGCCACATTCTGTTGGACTGCCCACTTTATCAACGAGCACGCAGAATTTACCTCCGTCGTCGTCTTCGCTCCGCTGCTCTCTCTTTACCTTCCCTTCTCGCTGATGGACCCACCTTTCATCCGGACTCTCTCATTGACTTTTCGACAACAACTGACTTACTTCACAAACTCTGATACCTTCAGCCCTTTCTACCTCAATCTTTTGCTACCCTCTACCCCCACACTATCCCCTGCCCCGCTGTTTTCTGTAACCTACTGATCATCCCTTCCCTCTTCTGCCGGCCAATACTCTCGGTTCCTTCCCTACCCTGCAGCGTTGTATAGCCCTTGTGGCTTAGCACTTCTTTTTGATTATAATAATAATACAATGAAAAGTACCTGAAATTGATTCAAAAAGTTAACAAAATGTTCGATTTTTGCCAAAGTTCAAAGCAAATCATGCCACGTCCAATACACATCAACTGGGGAGTCTAATATTATTTCACAAGTGTGCTGATATTATTTATACCACTTCTACATGAATGCAGTCGTCTGCATAACAAATCTTCTATTTTTTGTGAGAATAAAAATTCAAAGTGGAAAGCAAAAGAAATGTAACAGAGGCCTGGGGACATGACTAATGAACAGAGGAAATGTTATTTTAGTGCCAGGAATGTCTGTCTTGTTTATTCTGGACCCTATTTGGAAATTGGCATCTTTTGAAATTTGTGTGAAATTGGCAAAATTGCTAATTTCTGACCACGTTATTGGTTAGTTGAAATCAGTAAATGGGTGGTTTCTTGTACTCATTCGATAGATAAACTGGAGTTCTAGCGAAATAGGTATGATTTTTGTCGACTGATACATTGGAATTGGCCGATAATAGGGCTCAAAGTGGGTGAAATCGCCGATGCGTAAACATAGCCGAGACCACTAACTTCGTGAGAGCATAATTCTGTAAGTTTTCCATCAAATTTCATACTTTTGGTGTCATTATGATCAAGAAAAGATTCTCTATCTTTTCGTAAGAAAAAGTTTTTTTTTTTTCGAAAAATATGAACAGTTCAAGATATGAACAGCCTTCAGGGATATAACTTTTTCTCAAGTTAGGGGGGCATCTGTACTCAAATAGTCACAATCACACTGACAGGTGAACATTTTCACCTGCCTTGGTCATCTACTATTATCTAGAAATATATACGAAGTATTTATAGGTCTCAGCAGTGTTTTATTTAGATATGCTGGCCTCTTCAATGGGGGGCTCCTCGTTGTGGTGAAGAGGTTATTGGTCTGAGGAATTGGACCTTTTGGTCTTCTTCCTCAGACCGAACCAAATTACTCCCCAATCCTCCCTTACCTATCCCATTCTCCCCGTCCCCCTTTTTTTTTCCTTTCCTCCCACCTCCCAACCCTCCTTTTTTCCCCATCCTGTTTGTAGCCTCTGGGGTCCTCCCATCTGGCATTACAGTTTCCAGGTAGGGGTAAGTGTACCGGAGTTTATCCCGCTCCATGATGTTTCTCAGGTGTGGTGTGGTTTGCCGTCAAATCTAGATTGTCTGGAGGTGCCCTGCTCCCTTTTTGGATTTCCGGGAAGTGGGTGAGGTGTCCTGCAGATGATGGGTATATTTCCAGAGGCTGCCTGTTGGTTCTGGGAGGTGACAGCCAAAGGAGGTATGCCTTGTGGTGGATTTCTGATTGCCCTCTTTTGTCTGCCGAGGTGGCTCGGCAGATGTGAGGTTGCTGTCCCGGAGCACTGGTTTACTGGAGTGAAGAGTAGGGTATGGCATGGGTTCCACGGTGCATGTGCACTACTTGTGGGCTCAAGATCATCTTGGATGAGGGGGGAACTTACAGCCCTTTCATGCCTTCTAGTGCTTGTCCCTCTTTTTTTTTCCTTTCTTTTTTTCTTTAAAATAACAAGAAAGAAATACCACTTTCATGGGGACTTCATTCCATGATAATCCTCTTCCTCCCAGGCCTCTTTGGTTCCCACATCCCGTTCTGACTTAGCTTCATTGTTGGACCATTCTTTAGAATCTTCCCATACCCCTGTACCTTCTGCTGGTGACACTTCATCACCTGCTCCAGGTGTTGGGGCTCTGCCCGTTTCTGTTAGCGCCTCTACCTCTTACACACCTTTAACCCTTAAACTGTTCAAACGTAGATCTATGTTCGCTTGCGTAGCACTCTGAACTTAGATCTATTTCTTTTTAAATGCTTTCAAATGGAGAACATCAAGGTCAGAGCGCTACGCGTGTAAATGTAGATCTGCGTTTGGACAGTTTAACCCTTTCAGGGTCGGCAGGCCCTCTCCAAAACTTGTTCTCAGGGTCGCCCAAATTTAAAAAAAAATTATTTCTTCTTATGAAAAGATAGAGAATCTTTTCCCGATCATAATGACACCAAAAGTATGAAATTTGATGGAAAACTTACGGAATTATGCTCTTGCGAAGTTAGCAGTCTCGACGATGTTGTAAACATCGGCGATTTTGTCCACTTTTAGCCCTATTTTCTGCCAATTCCATTGTACTAGTCGACAAAAATCATAACTATTTCACTAAAACTCCATTTTTTTCTATCGAATGAGTACTAGACACCACCCATTTACCAATTTCAACTATGCAATACAGTGGTCAGAATTTAGCAATTTCGCCAATTTCACACAAATTTCAAAAGATGCCAATTTCCAAAAGAGGGTCCAGAATAAACAAGAAAGACATTCCTGACACTAAAATAACATTTCCTCTGTTCATTAGTCACGTCCCCATGCCCCTTTTACATTCTTTTGCTTTCCACTTGGAATTTTTATTCTCACAAAAAATAGAAAATTTACTGTTATGCAGGCTACTGCATTAGTGTAGAAATGGTATAAATAATATCAGCGCACTTGTGAAAGAATATTAAACTCACCAGTTGAGGTGTATTGGACGCTTAGCATGATTTGTTTACTTTTGAACTTTGGTAAAAATCAAACATTTCTGCTACTTTGAGCTCAATTTCAAGGTACTTTTCATTGTAATACCAGTCAAAATCATCTCAATTTTTGTAATATGTCTTCCATTCTATAAAATGAGACCAAGAAAACTAGAATACAACAATAAATACCATATGAAAATACAGTGCAAAGTTGCTGTTTTAATCCAAAAACATGGTCAAAGTTTTTTTTTCTCATTACACACTGTGTGTTGCAGGATTTTTTTTTATATACTGCATACACTGACCACATAGACCCATTCTTTCATATGTAGGCCTACCAGCTTTCTCTCACTAGATTTGAGGGCGCTAGAATTTAGGCATACTAGTACGTCAAAAACCCTGGTGCATAAGCCGTACTAGTACGTCAAAAACCCTGGTGCGTAAGCCGTACTAGTACGTCCAAAACCCTGAAAGGGTTAAATGTTAATTATGCATCCGGCTTGCCCACCTACCTAAGGTTGGGCCATCTGCAGTACCACGGCTAAACGTTCCAGACCATTTGCTGATGACGGTTCTTCGATGTCTGCTCATTCCATCATAAAACAACCTACATGACACTCACTTCCTTTATGCACCATATTTACAAGTACGCAGTGGACTAAATTCTTTTCCTTGCAACTGACATATCGAACTGATTATCTTTCTGACCATGGTATTGGTAAAGCTCTTTTATGACACATTAGCCAAAATATATCCTTTCATGCTCTTTGAAGTGGTGTGCACATTGTTATAGTCCAGATGACGGTTCACAAGCACGCTACTCTCAGTTCTTGCAGTGGTACTGTGGTTTTACTGTGTACCATTGTACCGAGTGATTTTCTATCTTGCAGTGATGATATTTTGGAGCAGTTAGCCCTTCAGGGCCTTCCAGTTTCCAAAATGGATACATATGTTTTGCTTGCTCACGTTTGCAGGCGCTTTGCCAGTAACATCGCCCACTTAACCTTTGACTGCCATGGATTCCCATCCTCCGTTTATATTGCGAGCCATCACCTAGAAGTCCGTAAAGTGGCCCCTACTCCCCAACAGTGTCGAAATTGCTGGCACTTCAGACACCATGCTAAATACTGAAGGTCTACAGCAGAGTGCCTGTTCTGCGGTGCCACAGATCAAGCTGATACATTTTGCCATTTTTTCCCCCCCACTTGTCTCAACTTCATTGAACCTTACCTGTCTTTTTCCCACCAATGTCAGGTCTATCTTAATGAATGAGAATCTGTTGTCTTAGGGAGAACGAAAGCATAACTTATGCTATGGCTTTCTATCAGCTTCACCTTCAGAGGAATCTTCCTGTTATCCCTGCCTCACGAGTAGCTAGGAGACCTTCAACCTTGGTGGGCCTCCCGCCTCCAAGCTCCTCCAGTGTCGTGTCTTCCGGGGTCACCCGTCTCTAATTCTTTTGCAGTTTTACCCTCTGAAACCCCCACCTCCTTACCTACTCCTACCTCCACTTCTTCTCGCCCACTAGTTTCTCAGTCTGCAAGGCCTCACACGCCTGCATCTTCTTTGCGCCTATCACCTGCGAAGCTGAACCTGTCTCATAAGCCAAGTCTCTTTCCATTCCTCCAGTTCTTACAATTCCCAACAGTTTTTCTTTTCGGCCTTGGTGCCTCATTCTCACCCCCTTTCTAACTCTCACATGAAGATGGAGATTCATCCCCCTTTGTGTGGTCCCATCTTCTCTTGTTCCACCTCAGACTTCTTCCCCAGTTACCGTCCAACCTCCTTCCCCTCCTGTTTCACTGCAGGACTCTTCTGTCCTTGCTGGCACATCTTTCCAGGTTCATAGTCCCCTCCCCTCTCAGACCAATTTGGTTCCCTCTATAGTCTCCCTGATCTCTACTTGCTCTACCTCACCTGTCTCTGAAGTCATGGTATCAGTGTCTTCCTTATCTTCTAAGACAATGCTATCTCCAACCATATTGCAAAGACGAAAACTTTGATGGACACAGGTACGCCTCCTTCTACTCCTTATTTTTCACGACCCTCACAGCATTCTTTTCCTTCACACCATTCTAATTCCTTCTTGCTGACACACTTTCTGTTCCCTCCACACATTGACTTCACTGACCCTACTAGCCCATAGATTTTATTGCTTCTTATTGTTGACATACCTGTCTTTGCGAGTAATGGCTTACAATGGAATATTCATGGCCTCAGGGGTAATCAGTGAGAGCTCCAGGTGTTGCTCTCCCAGTTTTCCCCAGTATGTGTCTGCTTACAAGAGTCCAAAATTTGCTCAGATGTTATTCATCCCATTTCAGGCTATGTGCTGTTGCATTCTGATCTCTTTCCTGATGAATCATTTAATGAGAGTACGCTTCTTGTGCTGGTATGCCGTATCAACAGGTCTTTGTTCATTCTCTCCTGCATTATACTGCAACCCATATTTACTTGCACAGATGGTATGCAGTTTGCTTTCTATATTTCTCCCCTTGCCATGCATTCTGTATCTCGGATATTGCATTCTTGATCTCTTCTTTACTGCCGCCCATCTTGTTGTTAGGTGATTTTACTGCTCGCCATTATCTTTGGGGAGGGTCCCACTGTGACTCACATGCTGATCAGTTGGAGACTCTTCTCACTTCTCATCCTCTTCGTGTTTTAAATATGGGTGCTCCCACCCATTTTGACTCTTGCACTCAGTCTCTCTGTTTCATTTATCTTTCTATCTGCTTCTCATCAATTGCACTTGATTACGCTTGGTCTATTTTCCCAGATTTGCATGACAGTAATCACTTTCCAATTCTTCTTACTACTACTACATATTCCTGACCACCTTGTAGCCCCTGTTGGCAACGTATACTCTCATCTTAACACCTTTTGTGGAGACCCTTCTTCGTCCTCTGTTGATGAGTTGGTACACCAGTTTTTGACCTTAGTTTTGACTGCAGCATCACATTGTATTCCTCAAACCTTGGGCAGGCATTCTCAGACATGCATACCTTGGTGGTTTCCTTTCTGTGCCCATGCATGGGGCCATTATTGATACAATTGAACCTCAGAATGTCTCTTGAATTTTAGGCGGGCAAGGGCGGTTGCTTGCTGTGTCATACACAACGTTATATGCAATGGTTGGCAAGACTGTGTCTACCATTACCTTGACTTCACCTATGTGTGCAGTTTGGAAAAAGGTACAGAAGTTGTGTGGAAAGTACGCCCTGGACCCAGCTCCTGTTTTGGAGATTGCTCGTGTTAAGTGTTGTGGAACCTCTTGAAGTTGCCATGGAAATTGGGAAATATCTTGTTCGTGTCTCCCAAGGGCTTCACCTCTGTCTCTCATTTCTCGTGTCTAAGTCTGCCATGGAGCAATTGCCCTTGGATTTCTCTTCTAATGGAATGGAGCCATATAACGTATCTTTCAGTCTCCTAAATCTAGAGTCCACGCTTTCTGCTTGTCAGTCATTGGCAGCTGGGCCTGATGATATTCATATCAGCATGCTGCAACATCTGCATTCTACAGCCCTTACAGTCCTTTTGCATCTTTTCAATCTTATTTGGACGCAAAGGGTTCTCCCTCAACAATGGAAATCTCTCATTGTCCTACAGTTTCACAAACTAGGCACCTCAGGGCTTGATACTTCTCACTACCATCTCTTTGCTCTGACCAGTGTAGTCTGTAAGGTGATGGAATGATTGGCAAATAGATGTTTGATATGGTATTTAGAGACTCACAGTAGTCTTTCTCCTCACCAATATGGCTTTCACAAGGGCCACTCTACTTTGTACCCCTTGCTCTACTTAGATACGTATGTGTGAAATGCCTTTGCTAACAAACACTCTGTACTAGCAGTCTTTTTTGATCTTGTGAAGGCATGTGACATCACTTGGAGGTATAACATCTTAGCCCAAGCCCACTCCTTAGGCCTCCATGGTAATCTACCAACCTTCCTTGCTGCTTTCTTATCTGACAGACATTTTCGTGTCTGTGTTGGCACCTCGCTTTTTATACTGACCACACAGACCCATTCTCTCAGATGTGGGCATACCAGCTTTCTCCCGCTTGATTTGAAGCCACTAGAATTTTGGCGTGTTAATATGTCAAAAACACTGGCTCGTAAAACGTATTTATATGACCAAGACAGTCAAAGGGTTAACAAAAATGTCCATAACATAAAATATAACATTTAACCCTTAAACGGTCAAAACACATGTATGCGATAGTACCGTTAGGGCCCCAAATGTAAATCTACGTTTTACTGCTCCTGCCTCCAAATTTGGCACGATTGGCCTAAAATGCCTGGTCAGCATAGAATGGGACTTAGCCCTCGGTGTGCACAGTATTAAAAAAATCTGGGACCACTTAGTACCTTGTGGGAGCACCAGTTCAATTGAGCACCAGCTAGAGCAAACAGCATGGCAAACACCTGGGATTCACTGATGTCATGTAGTATTAACACTCCCATTTTAAGAGGAAAGTGATGTTAACCCCGAGTTTAGTGGCTTTGAGGTGAATGTAGCCATAAGTGGTCGAGGAAATATCAAAAAACTCAATAATAACCCATGCGCAACATTTGTGCAACATCCTTTCAGTGTGTCTTATAACCTATGCCCTAAGTAAAGAGAAAATTCTGGAACGTGTAATACGTGTTTGGCAGGCTGGCTGGCCTACCGACTGGCTGGCTGCTGGCCTACCGACTGGCTGGCTGCTGGCTGGCTCGCTCTATCTGTCTTTGTCTCTGTCTATCGCTATCTTTGTCTGTCTCTCTATGTCTCACAGGTACATATAAATACAATTATACGTAGGGTAAATTACCTAGGATAACCCAAAAAAATCCAGACAGTGCTATACTGTGCTTGTAGCATGTGTAATACCTGTTGGTTCACGAGTGGCTCTCTCTGAGACAGAGAGAGAGAGAGAGACAGAAAGAGAGACAAGCAGACAGAGAGACAGATAAGCAGAGACAGATAAATAGAGTACTAGACAGATAGACAGAGTACTTGACAGACAGACAGACATGTTTATGTGTAACAGTGAAAACAATTAAAGTGAGGGCCGATGCTCATCAGATGTCACCTCTTATCATTGCAGTATCAGCAGTGGATTGACACTTGTCTTACATAATGTTTCAAGGGAACTTATTGTTATTATATACTCCCATGTATCTAAAACATTGCTGGGACCTATAAATTTATACTTCGTATATATTCCTAGACAAAAGTAAATGACCAAGGCAAGTGTAATTGTCCACCTGTTAGTGTGTGTGTGTGACAATTTGAGTACAATTTCAGTACCTAATATTAGTGTCAAACCAAAGATTGGTTATGAAATGACAAGAACTACTATAAATTGTAATTATCAGAACATAAAAATTATATAAAATATAAAAACGAGAAAAAAAGGTACATCAGCAACACTTCTGCAAGCAGCACAACTCGATGTTGCTGTCAGGTGAGCATCCAGTGCCAACTTCGCATCCTCATATCTCAGTAAGTACTGACCATAAATTTTTTTTTTTTATCATATAACACTTCGAAATATGTGCTCTTTATTTCTATATAAAAATTTATTTTTTTCAAAATTGTGGGACTGGGCGAGAGAAAGTATACAGTGGTACCTCTGGATATGAACTTAATTCATTCCACAAGGCTGTTCGAGTACCGATACCGAATGAATTTGTTCCCATAAGGAATAATGTAAATTATATTAATCCATTTCAGACCCCCAAAAATGCACATACAAAAGCACATACATAAATACGCTTACATAATTATTCGTGTTTTCAGCTGTTCATATCCCAAGGTACCACTGTATATACGTTTGGACAGTTTATGGGTTAAAGCACTCCAGAGTGATTATCATCATTATTATTATTTTGCTTATTGCCATTGACATAACCTTGTTCACTGAGTTTAATCATTTCTTATAAACACTATCATAACCAAGAGAGAATGAGTAAATGAGAGAGAGACCTGGAGCTCACAGAGAATATAAACAAATAGAGAATGAATGGGTGGTGGCTGGTCAAACGAACACTTATTAATACCTGCCTACTTACTGCCGATACATGTTTGTTTTGCATTATGCATGTGTTTCTGAAATGCTTTCACCTTTATACAAACACTTTACATT
>NW_027196679.1:30000-81809 GCF_038502225.1 Cherax quadricarinatus | reverse complement strand
ACCAACAACGACGGTCTGATACATAATATATGCGTATCAAAGACAACACACTCAGATCACAACATAGTAGAGGTACAGATATGTAAGTACAGAGCTCCTGACCAGCAAAATGTGATCAATCATGAGGGTGTCTTCACTAAATTAAATTTCAGTAACGAAATCATACAATGGGAACAAGTCAACCATGTCCTAAATGAAACAAGCTGGGAAGATATCCGAAACAACACGGATCCAAACCTTTGCCTAAAAAAATAAACGCTGTGGTTCTTGAGAACTGCTCAACACACATTCCATTAACAAAAAAGAAAAAGAAAATGTAAACTAAAAAAAGAGACACACTCCCTATACAGATGAAGGCGAAGAATCACAAAGCTACTGAGAGGGGCCAATATATGTGAAATACGAAAGGAGGCACTGGTCAATGAAATTGCAAATATCGAACTTAAGCTGAAGGAATCTTTCAGCAAACAAGAATCGCAGGAAGAACTAAAAGCCATAAAGGAAACTGAAAATAAAAACACTTCTCTTATGCCAAATCTAAGGTAAAAACAACATCAAGTATTGTGCCCCTGCTTAGGCGAGATGAGACATACACAGATGACAGGAAAGAAATGAGTGAGATACTGAAGTCCCAATATGACTCAGTGCTCAGCGAGCCGCTGCCCAGACTGAGGGTCGACAATCTATGAATTAGCGCTGTAGCTCTCGCCCTGTGCAGACACAGCTACTCTCTACACCTCAGTGCCTTGTGATCCCCGTGTTTGGGAGAGGCTTTTTACTATTGTGTGGTACCTGGACATTCTACCTTCGCCTTCAACATCAGGATTTGGTGCGTCGTTGACTGCCTTCCCTAGGCTGTCTCCCTCAGCACTCCTGCTGCTGAACCAAGATTGCTGGGTCTACGTCTTCACTCCTGCCAATAGGATTGGTGAGTCGCTGGCAACCTTCCTAAGGGTTGGGAGCCTCCCTCTGCACTCCTATTGGCTGACCGAAGCAACCACACCTCAGCTGAGTGTGTCGTCTGCACGACATCCATATTGGGCTGCCTCACCTGACCTCTCAGGGCATACACAGTGCTCCATCAGCGACAGTTCACCTTTGCTTTCCGGTGTTTATTGACGCCTCCATCGACGCCTCTCTTCAGAAAACTAAGGTAGTAGCCTGGCAAGTGCGTGTGTCTCCTACACACGTACTTGTCCTGCTGTGTTTCTTGTGTAGATAGGCCGGATTTTATGTTTTTTTTTTAACGCTGTCACTGCCTTTTTAATATATAACATAACTTGCTGCTGCCGTGTATGTTGTCACTATGTCTCCCTCTCACCCAAATTCGAACTATACCCTTCTTCTTACTCTAAACATGACAAAGCCTCTTTGACTGCTCTAAAATCCTATTCAACCTCACCCAAACACCTCTTCTTAGCGTGTTCCCTACCAACTCTGGCTTTAAGGTTCGACTTGACCCAACTTCCTATAAAACCTGGACCCCTGAGCATCGAGCCAGGAGCACAGTTGTTGCCAAGTATGTTGACAACTCCATCCTGACTGCATATGACATTAACCGGACTGACCTAATGCTCGACATTGCCAACAAAAATGACATCACCATAGAGGACATATACAGACCTCCCCACTCACACATTCTTAAAATACGTTGCTCCACTCCTGACGAAGCCTCTCACCTCTTGCAGCATGCCGTCCGTGCCATGATGTATCTAATACCTACCACCTCCCTCTTTACTCCTAACTATATTCCGATCCTTCAATGTTTCAAATGCTATGAATACGGCCATGAGAAAATGCCTGCTCCAAAAACCAAATTTGGTCTAAATGTTCCTCCCCTTATCATTTCTGGACCAACTGCTCAAACCCTTTAAAATGCCCCAATTGCCAACAACCCCACCCTACCACCTCATTTCAATGTCCTAAGCGAAAGGAATACACTCTCTTCATGCCGACACTGCTGCTAACTCCCCTAACCCTTTTTCTTCCCAACCCCAGCCCACTCTCTCTTCTGATAACTTCAATTCACTACCCTCAGTCATCCCCCATCCTCCCTCCACCCCCCTCCACTTCCCCCACCTATGGCAACGCCACTTCCCTGTCCTCATTCACAGCAGCCAATCCAACTAATAACATGATATCCACAATTGTACACCTTTCTGTCCTGCTTCCCAAATATTATGAAGCCGAAATCTCCAAGCTTTTAAACGACCTCCTCTCAGCAAATGGTCTAACACCTCTTAAATTCCTCCCTGACTTCTCCTTACCCCCCTCCCCTCGCCTGGACAACTTTGCAGGTGTGTCCAACCTTCTCCAATCTACCTCATCCACCGTAACTGATTTTACCTTCCCTCCCTCATGCCAAGATGAGACTACAGCTGCCTCTCCCAGCCCACTTGCACCCTCCACATCCACCTCAACCACTCCCACCACACACACCTCTCCTCTATTATCTCCTGAAACGCCTACCCCATCTGAGCCTACTCTACCTTCTCCCTCCAGCACACCTGCCAATAAGGAACCTCCTACTTTGGCCACACCTTCTCCAGACCCAAATGCTCCTTCCTCGTTCCTCAGTGGACACCATGAATTCAATCTTGGAACGAATCATCCCATCACTTCTCACAGTTCCCGCTATCCCATTAGAAGCAAACACTGCGGCCCCAAACAACACACTCACATTGACACCAGTACAGAGCAAGAGAACAGAAAAATCTCTTAAAACATACAAACCCTCACTCCCTCCTTCCTCAGAGTCCACCAGTAGACACAGAAAAATAGAAGCATACAGCAACAAAGAAACAACTGCAGATGGTCTAACCAGGATGGGACCAAAGCCTGA
This sequence comes from Cherax quadricarinatus, assembly GCF_038502225.1. NCBI lineage: Eukaryota > Metazoa > Arthropoda > Malacostraca > Decapoda > Parastacidae > Cherax > Cherax quadricarinatus. The sequence goes on along the minus strand of NW_027196679.1, from coordinate 78,967 downwards.
ACTAACCAGACCTCTTCACCCTGCCCCCACAAACAACACACAACATGGCCCTTAAGGTCACACAATTCAACATATGCAGCTACAACATGAACAAGCACACCCTGGCCGAATTCGTTAAGGCTGAGCGCCCTGATATGCTGCTTTTAAACAGTACCTGCGTGCGAAACACCCAACGAATCCGACACTGGGGTTACACATCATGCCAGTCTAGCTCTGATTCCCATAATGGCACTGCCATTATGGTGAACAGCACTATCCGGCACGACTTCCTAAACCTCCCCTTCACCTGTCCTCACAGCCTGGCTGTCAAAGTCCATTATCTTCTACACTACCTATGCTCGACCCAACTCCAACATCAACATTCTTGATCTCTCCCTTCTCTCTAGTCACTCAAATATTCCTGCCTATCTTCTAGCTGACCTCAACGCCAAATACAAAGACTTTCACGACACATACACCAACACTCATGGTAACCAACTGAAACACCTAATCACACAAAAACACCTGATACACCTCGGCCCCCAGTTCAACACCTTCTTCGGCACTTTGGGCCAGGGGAAACCAGACATAATCATCACAAATAGAGCCAGCCTCTACCTTCATCACTACATCACACCAGGCCCCCTTTCCGGCTCAGACCATATACCCATCACCCTCCACATTTCCTCTAATCCTATCCTCATTCCTTCCAGACAAATTCCCTCATTCCCCAGGGCCAACTGGGACTCCTTCAAACAGGACTTAAACAACACTAACCTCGCACATAACTTTGACAACAGACCTACCTCAGACATCGACACCCAGATTGCTCTCATTCAGGACTCCATTACACAAGCTGCTGAACATGCGATTCCAAAAAAAAGACACAACGTCAGATACTCCTTCTGTCCTTCTGAAAGGACAAAACGCCTTCTCCTCTACTACAGATACCATTTCGCCTTCAGCCACCACAGATTCGCTCATGTCAGCAGAGACCTCACCTTCCTAAAAAACAACATCATCCGTAGCCTGGACGAGGACCATGCCAAACACTGGCTATCCCTTGTCCAGGCTGCTGACAAACACCGCATACGGGAACCCAGGGAGTTCTGGATCTTCATTCAGAGAGTCAATGGAGTCCCAAAAACAACACATGTCCAACACATCACACACAACAACATAAACATCACAGACCCTACACAAGCAGCACATGTCTTCAGAGACATGGGAAAATATCTTCCACCCCCACCCTCCTGGCCCTGCTGTGCACCAGCACACACAAGCCATAGAACACTGGGTCTCCACACATAGACACAACATGTCCCGACCCTACCATACAACTATCCTCTCTCACCTCCACCCACATTCTCAATACCACTTTCTCCCAGCCTCTGGTTAAGGCCTTAAACCTGAAGCTTCCTCCCAAAGCTCCAGGAGCTTCAGGGCTATCCCACCACATACTCCGCCTCCCTGATACTGTCATCTCAGCACTTACTGACCTCTACAATGCTTGCCTCGCTTCTGGATACTTCCATTCCCTATTTAAATCTGCTATAGCCACACTCATCCCCAAACCTGGCAAGGACCCGACTGACCTGAGAAACTACAGACCCATTAGTTTATTGGAAACACCCTCGAAAGACTCATCAATCATAGACTAAGGACGCACCTAGAGACAAACCACCTACTGACTGATCGACAATTTGGCTTCCGCCAACACCGCTCAATGCAAGCAGCTCTCAGCATTATTCTGAACTACATTCTAATCAATAAGGCCCAAGGCTGCATGACGGCCCTGGTTGCTAAGGACGTGGAGAAAGCCTTCGACACGGTCTGGCACTCTGGGCTGAAATACAAGCTATGTAACCTTTTTGACCTTCCCCTGAATGTCAGCAGTCGTAGGTGGTGTCACATTTGTTCAATGCGAAAGTAGGTCGTGCCCAAGGGTTAGGCAAGTGAAAAATTCCCAGGTATTAAGATCCTTATGACTGCTGCACCTCTCCTGCCTACGGTATATAAGCTACCTCTCCACATATATGCTGTATTCTATTCAAGATTGATGGACTGACCACATCGACTCAAGGTTGAGAGACTGATTACCTCATTCTCTTCCTGTTCTTCACGTTTCTCCTTTGTATGGACTAATGAAGCCACTGTGTGGCGAAACGTTTCCTCAATAAAGATACCCAAGAGTTGCACTTGTGTCTAATTTATCAAATTCTAATCGTACAATAGAGCGAAAAAGTAATGTGAAGGACCTGGGAGTGATAATATCAGAGGATCTTGCCTTTAGAGACCACAACAATGTATCTACCGCATCTGCTAGGAAAATGGTAGGATGGATATTGAGAACCTTCAAAACTAGGGACGCCAAGCCCATGATGATTCTCTTCAAATCGCTTGTTCTCTCTAGGCCGGAATACTGCTGTACACTACTGCCCTTCAGGGCAGGGGAATTTGCCTACCTGGATAATGTACAAAGAACTTTCACAGCACACATAATTGTGATAAATCACCTAAATTACCTGAGGACAGTGCACCAGATAGGGCTGGTGTTGTACTGGAAGATAGTGCACAAGATGGGGCTGTGTTGTCCTGGAGGGCATTGCACCAGAGGGAGATAGTGGCCCTGATGATGAAACAGGCAAAGACAACTTTATACAATTTCCAGAGGTAAAAGTCGCAATGCTGCTAGAGATGGAACAAAAGGGGATGACGTCTCAAGGAATAGTGTTGACACATTACCAGTAAAAACTGGTGGAAGCACTGATGTTTGTACAGGGGCTGTAGGCAGTGGGGAAACAGAAAAAAAATGCACCAGTAGGGAACACAGCCACAAAATATCCTGGCAAACAAAAATCCAATCTATGCAAATTCTATGCCTTGGGTATCTGCAGGCATGGTATATCTGAAAAAACAGGTGGGACATGCACCATTGACCATCCAACAAAATGCAGCACCCACATGATAACAGGAGGGTGCAACTCTTCCTCTTGTAACTCATTTCACCTTAAAATGTGTCACTTGTCAGTCTATGAAAGACAATGATACAACATATACTGTCAGGCACACCATCTAAAGGGGATAAGAAGATAAAGATAACCCAGACCATGGGATACAAAAGAGGGGAGCCTAAACCTCTCCAGAGAAGTGGGGTTTTTTTTTAGTGCCAGGAAGGAAATAAGACTGGCAAGTAATGACAGAAATCCTACACCAACTGAAAACACTTTTGGAGTTGAGGGATAGTCACTGGCCTCCACTTCAGAACAGATATTAATGCCAGCAAACAAAGCCTCCTTTAATTCCATCAATATAACGACATTTATCTTTGGAAACATACAGGATCTAAAGCCATCAACAAACAACAAAACACTTTATATCAAGGGACTGCTCATGGAGTCAAATGCAATGTTTGCAGCTTTCACAGAGACTCACATAAAGGATCATTTTGACAACGAAATATGAATCACAGGTTATAACCTGTTCAGATGCGACAGACTAAACAGACAACAACGGTAGGTGGGGGGGGGTCGGCTTGTATGTCACAACTATATCACAAATGATGTAGTTCAAGTTTTGGGAATAAAGATCGAAAACCAAAACCTTTTCATTGTGGTTGTATACAAGCCTCCGAATGCAACTTCCCAGCAATTTCAGGAACAGCTTTTGAAAACTGACCACTGTATGGAAAATCTCCCAGCTCTTGCCCCCAGACATCTTGCTACTGGAAGATTTCAACTTGAGACACCTAAAATGGAGGAGTGTAGTAAACAATATTTTAGCAGAGATCACCCCAGGAGGCAGCGCAGATGAAAATTCACACACACACGAGCTATTAAATCTTTGCACCAAATTCGCCTTAAACGAGTAAACATTAGTCTACAAGACTAGACAATACACTGGACCTCATCTTCAAAATGTGATTAGTTATGAGGGTGCCTTCACAAAATTCAACTTCAAAATCAAAAACATACAACGGGAACAAGTTAACCATGTGCTAAACGAAACAAGTTGGGAAGATATCCCAATCAACACGGGTCCAAACCTTTGCATAAAAAAATTAACTCTGTGGCACTTGAGGTCTGTGTAGTGATACTGCTCCTGTGGGGAGCAGCAGCAGGATAATACTGCATCACCTCTCGGGGCCCTTAACAACAACAACAGTTTGCTGTGTGTCATGGGCGCCAACACATGGTGTGTGATTCTCTTCTCTTATATCCATATATTAGTGATGCAGATTACATGGTGAGTTTAAATATGTGGCCTGTAGTTATAACTTTTCTCTTGACATATGCAAGACATCACCATCCCTGTAGAAGCAGTTATTATATTGTCATTATATTTTGTTGCAGAAGTACTATGAAGATTCTATGTTCAATAAAGCCTAGAGATAAGGCCTGTGTTTCTATCACAACAGTCTGCTCAAGGCACATTCCATTAAGAAAAAGAAAGAGATGTAAACTGTAAAGAGAGAGAGATGTTCCCTATTCAGGCAAAGGGGAAGAATCACAGAGCTGCTGAGAGGGGCCAGTATATCTGAAATATGAAGGGAGACACTGGTCAGAGAGATAACAAATATCGAACTTAAGCTTAAGGAATCTTACAGAAGACAAGAATCTTAGGAAGAACTTAAAGCCATGAATAAAACTGAAAGAAACCTGAAATTTTCTTATGCAAAACATAAGGCAAAAACAACATCCAGTATTGGACTCCTGCTGAGATGGGACCTATACAGATGACAGCAAAAAAATGAGTGAGCTACTAAAGTCCCAATATAACTCAGTGTTCAGCGAGCCGTTAACCAGACTGAGGGTCGACAGTCAAATTGAACTTTTCATGACTGAGACTCAAATTTAGTCACTTCAAAAATCTCTGATATTATACTAATACCACAAGACATCGAAAAGGAAATTAGTGACATGCCCTTGCGCTCTGCCCCAGGCCCGGACTAGTGGAACTCCGTGTTTATCAAGAACTGCAAGAAGCCCTTGTCATGTGCCTTCGGCATTCTATGGAGAGGTAGCATAAACAACAGACAAAGCCCCACTTCACAAAGGTGGCAATAAAGCAATTGCAAAGAACTACAGACCGAAAGTGCTAACATCCCATATCACAAAAATCTTTGAAAGGGTTCTAAGAAGTAAGATCGCCAACCATCTAAATACCCATCAGTTACACGACCCAGGACTGTTGTAACACGGGTTTAGAGCAGGTTGCTCCTTCCTGTCCCAGCTACTGGATCATTATATGTTGCATTATATGTTCGAGGAAATATTAATTGTTGCATAAAAACAGGTATAAAAATAGATGGAACAGTAACAGAATCTGTTTGGGTACAGTTTGTAGAAGGTCAAGAAAAACTAATTCTAGGTGTAATATACCGACCTCCAGGCTTGGATCACGATAGAGGGAGACTTCTTTGGGACGAAATTGTTAGGGCTTCTAGTCACAATAATTTAGTGATAGTAGGGGGTTTTAACTTTAGTCAAAATGACTGGAATTCTTTGACCGGTAATCTGGAGTCCAGTGACTTATGGAAACAGTTCAGGACTGTTTTCTGAAGCAGTGTGTAACAGAGCCTTCCAGGGGTAATAATTTGCTAGACCTAGTCTTGTCAAATAAGGAAACACTCGTAAATAATCTGGAGATCACTGAAGAGCTTGGCGCAAGTGATCACAAATCCATCACTTTTAGCATTAACTGGGAATACAAGAATAAAGATAATACGGTAAAAATCCCTGATATTCGTTCTGCCGATTATAATGGACTTAGGGAACACCTGTCTAATCTCGATTGGGGTTATCTAGCTAATGATTTTATTGACGATAATCATACTTATGATTACGAAGGGATCTCCATTTATGATTTCTTCTTAATAATGTACACCGTTCTCAGAGTATATACATTCCACAGAGAGAAATTAGGTCTAATAATAACGATCCCAAATGGGTTAACAGGAGGCTGAAGCATCTATTTGGGGAGAAAAGGAGAATTTATAGGCGCATCAGAAGAGGAGAGGTTAACCTTACTGACCAATATGTTCAGCTTAAAAGAGAAGTGAAAAAGGGGATTAGAAAGGCTAAACGTGACTATGAAATTAGAGTTGCTAATGAATCAAAGACTAATCCAAAGGGTTTCTTTCAAGTGTATAGGACAAAGGTTAAGGAAAAGTAGGACCTCTGAAAATTGGGAATGGACAGCTGACGGATAACGAACTGGAAATGTGTCCCATATTTAATGACTATTTTTTGTCAGTTTTTACACAGGAAGACATAATTGAGATTCCAGAAATTAACAATTATTCAGTTCCTGACGAATTCATATTGAATAATATTACTGTCATGAGGGACATGGTTATCAAACAGATAGACAAACTGAAGCAAAATAAGTCCTCGGGGCCCGACGAGTTGTTTTCCAAGGTACTTAAGAAATGCAAGATGGAACTTAGTCAGCCATTAACGAGTGTGTTTAATGCGCCGATCCTTACTGGTGTTGTGCCAGAGTTGTGGAAGCTGGCTAATGTGGTTCCTATATTCAAATCAGGGGATAGGTCCGTTCCTTCAAATCACCATCCAATAAGCCTGACATCTATAGTGCGCAAGTTACTAAAATCAATTATAGCTGACATTATTAGAAGTCACCTTGAAGAGCATAACTTGATAAATGAATCTCAGCATGGGTTCACGAGAGGTCGTTCCTGCCTGACAAATTTACTGATGTTCTTCAATAGAACATTTGAGGCAGTTGACAGTGATAAAGAATATGATATTGTTTATTTGGATTTTAGTAAAGCCTTCGATAGTGTACCTCACAAGAGACTCTTAAGAAAAGTGGCAGCTCATGGTATAGGAGGTAAAGTTCTAGCATGGATAGAGGCATGGCTTACCAATAGAAAGTAGAGAGTTTTGATTAAAGGGGTCAAATCTGATTGGGGCTTAGTCACTAGTGGCGTTCCACAAGGATCAGTTTTAGGCTCTCTCTTGTTCATAATTTGCATTAATGACCTTGATGAAGGTATTACGAGTGACATGAGTAAATTTGCTGATGATACAAAGATAGGCCGTATAATTCATCCTGAGGAGGATAGCAATGAACTCCAGGAGGATTTGGACAAATTAATGTCTTGGTCTGAAAAATGGCAGATGAAGTTCAGTGTGGATAAGTGTAAGGTACTAGTCCTTGGTAATGAAAATAACCCTCGAAGCTATAAACTAGGTGAAGTAGAGCTTGATCATACAGAATGTGAAAAAGACTTGGGAGTCATGGTAAGCAGAAACTTGAAGCCAAGACAGCAGTGCCTAAGTGTGCGCAACAAGGCTAACAGATTACTTGGATTTATCTCAAGAAGTATAAGTAAGAGAAGTCCAAAAGTTATTTTACAGCTCTATACATCACTAGTGAGGCCTCCTTTAAATTATGTTGCTCAGTTTTGGTCTCCTTACTACAGGATGGATATAGACTCATTAGAGAACATACAGAAAAGAATGACTAAAATGATTTACTGTGTAAGGAATCACTCTCTGGAGAGACGTAAAATGAGGGGAGATATCATTGAAGTGTATAAGTGGATGACGGGCATAAACAAAGGAGATATTAGTAAAGTACTGAGGGTGTTGAACCAGGTAAGAACCAGAAATAATGGATTTAAGTTGAATAAATTTAGATGGAAAGGACATAGGTAAGTACTGGTTTTCTAACAGAGTTGTGGATGCGTGGAACAATCTTCCCAGTTGGGTGATGGAGGCTAGGACCTTGGGTAGCTTTAAGAAGAGATTAGACAAATATATGAGTGGGAAGGGCTGGGATGATTGGTGTCATTGGGTATGGGAGTTAATTCTTGAGTCCTTTGCCTTCTGTACTTTTTTCATTCTCTAGAGCACTTAGTTTTTGCCTCCCTACACCGTCGGGTAAACCAAGGGCTCGTTCTGTCCTTCCTATTATTTCTGTTATTCTTGGGAACAAGCCTTTCCTCTGCCTCCTTGCATTTTGTTGTTACGAAGTCCATCATTTCGTTTACTGATTTTCCTACCAACTCCTGTTCCCACTGAACCTCCTGCAGGAAGGTCCTCATTCCTGTGTAGAGTCCCCTTTTATAGTTTGGCTTTTCCCTTTCTACTCCTGTTACCCTCTCCACTTTTAGCTCCACGACGTATTCAAAGCTCATAACCACGTGATCACTAGTTCCAAGGGGCCTTTCATATGTGATGTGCTCAATGTCTGAGCTACTCAGGGTGAACACAAGGTCCAGTCTTGCTGGTTCATCCTCCCCTCTCTCTCTGGTAGTGTCCCTACCATGTTGGTGCATGAGATTTCCCAGCACCACATCCATCATCTTGGCTCTCCATGTTTTGGGACCCTCATGTGGCTCCAGGTATTCCCAATCAATCTCCCTGTGACTGAAGTCGCCCATGGCCAGTAACTTCGCTCTACTCGAGAGAGAGAGAGAGAGAGTGTGTGTGTACTCACCTATTTGTGGTTGCAGGGGTCGAGTCACAGCTCCTGGCCCCGCCTCTTCGCTGATTGCTACTAGGTCCTCTCTCTCCCTGCTCCATGAGCTCTATCATACCTCGCCTTAAAACTATGTATGGTTCCCGCCTCCACTACGTCACTTTCTAGGCTATTCCACGGCCTGACTACTCTATGACTGAAGAAATACTTCCTAACATCCCTTTGATTCATCTGAGTCTTCAACTTCCAATTGTGACCTCTTGTGTCTGTGTCCCTTCTCTGGAACATCCCGTCTTTGTCCACCTTGTCAATTCCGCGCAGTATTTTATATGTCGTTATCATGTCTCCCCTGACCCTCCTGTCCTCCAGTGTCGTCAGGCCGATTTCCCTCAACCTTTCTTCGTAGGACAATCCCCGTAGCTCTGGGACTAGTCTTGTTGCAAACCTTTGCACTTTCTCTAATTTCTTGACGTGCTTGACTAGGTGTGGATTCCAAACTGGTGCTGCATACTCCAGTATGGGCCTGACATAAATGGTATACAGAGTCCTAAACGAATCCTTACTGAGGTATCGGAACGCTATCCGTAGGTTTGCCAGGCGCCCGTATGCTGCAGCAGTTATCTGATTGATGTGCGCATCAGGAGATATGCTCGGTGTTATACTCACCCCCAGATCTTTTTCCTTGAGTGAGGTTTGCAGTCTTTGGCCATCTAAACTATATTGTGTCTGCGGTCTTCTTTGCCCTTCCCCAATCTTCATGACTTTGCATTTGGCAGGGTTAAATTCAAGGAGCCAGTTGCTGGACCAGGCTTGTAGCCTGTCCAGGTCTCTTTGTAGTCCTGCCTGATCCTCATCCGATTTGATTCTTCTCATTAACTTCGCATCATCTGCAAACAAGGACACTTCTGAGTCTATTCCTTCAGTTATGTCGTTCACATATACCAAGAACAGCACAGGTCCTAGGACTGACCCCTGTGGAACCCCGCTTGTCACAGGCGCCCACTCTGACACCTCGTCGCGTACCATGACTCGTTGTTGCCTCCCTGACAGGTATTCTCTGATCCATTGCAGTGCCTTTCCTGTTATGTGTGCCTGATCCTCTAGCTTTTGCAGTAACCTCTTGTGAGGAACTGTGTCGAAGGCCTTCTTGCAGTCCAAAAATATGCAGTCGATCCACCCCTCTCTCTCTTGTCTTACTTCTGTCACCTTGTCATAAAACTCTAGTAGGTTTGTGACACAGGATTTCCCTTCCCTGAAACCGTGCTGGTTGTCAATTATACACTTGTTTCTTTCCAGGTGCCCCACCACTCTCCTCCTGATGATCTTCTCCATGACCTTGCATACTATACACGTTAGTGATACAGGTCTGTAGTTTAGTGCCTCATGTCTGTCTCCCTTTTTAAAAATTGGGACTACATTTGCCATTTTCCATACCTCAGGGAGTTGCCCAGTTTCAAGTGATGTGTTGAAGATCTTTGTTAATGGCTCACACAATATCTCTGCTCCCTCTTTAAGGACCCATGGAGAGATGTTGTCTGGTCCCACCGCCTTTGAGGTGTCAAGTTCGCATAGCAGCTTCTTCACCTCCTCCTTGGTTATATGTACCTCATCCAGCACTTGCGGGTGTGCCCCCCTGTTCTGATTTTCTGGAGTCCTACTGGGTTCCACTGTAAATACCTCTTTAAATCTTGTGTTGAGCTCCTGACATACCTCTTGGTCGTTTCTTGTGAATTCCCCATGTGTATGTGTGTGTGTGTGTGTGTGTGTGTGTGTGTGTGTGTGTGTGTGTGCGTGTGTGTGTGTGTGTGTGTGTGTATACTCACCTATTTGTAATCACCTATTTGTGGTTGCAGGGGTCGAGTCTTAGCTCCTGGCCCCGCCTCTTCACCAGTTGCTACTGGGCCCTCTCTCTCCCCGCTCCACGAGCTTTATCAAACCTCGTCTTAAAACTGTGTATGGTTCCTGCCTCCACTACGTCATTTTCTAGGCTATTCCACTGCCTGACAACTCTATGACTGAAGAAATACTTCCTAATATCTCTCTGACTCATTTGTGTCTTCAACTTCCAATTGTGGCCTCTTGTTTCTGTGTCCCCTCCCTGGAACATCCTGTCTTTGTCTACCTTGTCTATTCCACACAGTATTTTATATGCCGTTATCATGTCTCCCCTGACCCTCCTGTCCTCCAGTGTCGTCAGGCGGATTTCCCTTAATCTTTCTTCATAGGGCATTCCCCTTAGCTCTGGAACTAACCTTGTCGCAAACCTTTGTACTTTCTCTAGTTTCTTGACGTGCTTTATCAAGTGCGGGTTCCAAACAGGTGCTGCATACTCCAGTATGGGCCTGACATACACGGTGTACAGTGTCTTGAACGATTTCTTACTAAGGTATCGGAATGCTGTTCTCAGGTTTGCCAGGCGCCCATATGCTGCAGCAGTTATCTGGTTGATGTGTGCTTCCGGAGACATGCTCGGTGTTATACTCACCCCAAGATCTTTCTCCTTGAGTGAGGTTTGCAGTCTTTGGCCACCTAACCTATACTCTGTCTGTGGTCTTCTGTGCCCTTCCCCTATCTTCATGACTTTGCATTTGGCAGGATTAAATTCGAGAAGCCATTTGCTGGAATAGGTGTCCAGTCCGTCCAGGTCTCTTTGAAGTCCTGCCTGGTCCTTATCTGATTTAATTCTCCTCATTAACTTCACATCATCTGCAAACAGGGACACTTCTGAGTCTAACCCTTCCATCACGTCATTCACATATACCAAAAATAGCACTGGTCCTAGGACCGACCCCTGTGGGACCCCGCTCGTCACAGGTGCCCACTGTGATACATCATTATGTACCATGACTCGTTGTTGCCTCCCTGTCAGGTATTCTCTGATCCATTTCAGTGCCCTTCCTGTTATATGCGCCTGATGCTCTAGCTTCTGCACTAATCTCTTGTGAGGAACTGTGTCAAAGGCCTTCTTGCAGTCCAAGAAGATACAGTCAACCCACCCCTCTCTCTCGTGTCTTACTTCTGTTATTTTATCATAAAACTCCAGAAGGTTTGTGACACAGGATTTGCCTTCCATGAATCCGTGCTGGTTGGCATTTATACTCTTGTTCCATTCCAGGTGCTCCACCACTCTCCTCCTGATAATCTCCCCCATAACTTTGCATACTATACACGTCAATGACACAGGTCTATAGTTTAGGGCCTCTTTTCTGTCTCCTTTTTTAAAAATGGGAACTACATTTGCCGTCTTCTATACCTCAGGTAGTTGCCCAGTTTCCAGGGACGTGTTGAAGATTGTGGTAAGTGGCATGCACAACATATCTGCTCCCTCTCTAAGGACCCATGGGGAGATGTTGTCCGGTCCCATTGCCTTTGAGGTATCGATGACCCTTAGCAGTTTCTTCACCTCCTCCTCATCTGTATGTATGTCGTCCAACACTTGTTGGTGTATTCCTTGCTGGTGTCCCCATCTGGTCTGTCCTCCCAGAGTCCTTCCTGTCTCTACCGTAAATACTTCCTTAAATCTCGTGTTGAGCTCCTCACATACCTCTTGATCATTTCTTGTGAGTTCTCCACCTTCTTACCTCAGCCTTATCACCTGGTCCTTGACTGTTGTCTTCCTCCTAATGTGGCTATACAGCAGTTTCGGGTCAGATTTGACTTTCGATGCTATGTCGTTTTCATACTGTCGCTGGGCTTCCCTCCTTATCTGTGCATACTCGTTTCTGGCTCTTCTACTAATCTCCTTGTTTTCCTGGGTCCTATGCCTCCTGTACCTTTTCCATTCTCTGTTGCACTTAGTTTTTGCCTCCCTACACCTTCGGGTAAACCAAGGACTCGTTTTGGTCTTCCTATTATTTCTGTTTCCCTTGGGAACAAACCTTTCCTCTGCCTCCTTGCACTTTGTTGCCACATATTCCATCATCTCGTTTACTGATTTTCCTACCATTTCTCTGTCCCACTGAACCTCCTGCAGGAAGTTTCTCATACTTGTGTGGTCCCCCCTTTTATAGTTTGGCCTGTCCCCTTCAGTTCCTGTTACCTTCTCCACTTGTAACTACTATATAATCGAAACTCAGGACCACGTGATCGCTAGCTCCAAGGGGCCTCTCGTAAGTGATGTCCTCAATGTCTGAACTGCTCAGGGTGAACACAAGATCCAGTCTTGCTGGCTCATCCTCCCCTCTCTCTCTGGTTGTGTCCCTGACATGTTGATGCATGAGGTTTTCAAGTACCACATCCATCATCTTGGCTCTCCATGTTTCGGGACCCCCATGTGGCTCCAGGTTTTCCCAGTCGATCTCCCTGTGGTTGAAATCGCCCATTACCAGTAACTTTGCTCTGCTCGAGTGAGCTCTTCTTGCCACCTCACCCAGTGTGTCCACCATCACCCTGTTGTTTTCTTCGTACTCCTCTCTTGGCCTCCTGCAGTTCTGTGGTGGGTTATACATCACTCCAATGACTACTTTATGTTGTCCGGACTGAATTGTACCTAAAATGTAGTCTCTTTCTCCAATCATGTCCATGCCTTCCATTTCCTCAAATCCCCATCGGTGTTTTATGAGCAGTGCAACCCCTCCTCCCCCTCTACTCCTTCTATCTTTCCTCAGGATCTGATATCCCATTGGGAAGATTGTGTCTGTTATTGTCTCAGCGAGTTTTGTTTCTGTGACTGCTATGATGTCTGGGGATTTTTCACTGATTCTTTTGTTCCACTCCTCATGTTTATTCGATATTCCATCCGCGTTTGTGTACCAAACTTTCAGTTTCTTTTCTATCATTGTGGTCATGCAAGAATATTGGGGTTGGGGGTGCGAGAGCCTTGGTGGGGGCCTATATGGGGCTATGGTGTAGGTGGGGTTTGTGATGATGGGGGTGGTGTCAGAATGCCCATAAGGGACAACTGTTGGGGTGAGGTTTGTGATATGGGGGTTGGTGGCAGAGGGAACAGCGAGTGGGTTGTAGTATAGGTTGCTCAGTTGCGTTGGGAATGTCGCGGTTGAAGTCTTTTGGTGGGAGATTCTGTGGGGTGTGTTTGCCCTTCCTCCTGTGTCTGGGTCCTGCTCATCATCATCATTGCCTCTCGTTCCTTCTTGCGTCTCTGTACCCTCACTTTCAGTGTAGTCCTTTCTTCTTGTGTTCTGTCACAGTCGAGGTATACTCTCTGGTACCCCTGTTTGTCCCTCAGTCTTGCTTTCTCTTGCAGAATCCTGGTTCGAACTGATTCTTCCTTGAAAATTACTTTGACAGGCCATATCCTTCCACTCGCAAACCACCCAATTCTCTGAAAATTTGTCACCTGGGTCATATCGCCCTCACCTATTGTTTTCATGATGCCTTCAATCATTTTTTTCTCCTCCTGTTTTATTTCTTCAAAGTTGTCCCCCTTGGCTTCTTGGAGCCCGTACACAAAAACTGACCTCCCACTGAGTCTCCATCTGCTTCCTCTGAGGCATTTTATTTCCTTCCATTGACATGTTCTTGCCTTCAGTCCCTGTCATATCTGAAACTTCTATTCTCAGTGAACTGTCTTTCATGACCAGCTGTCCCTTGCTACTGCAGTTGGCTGTTAGAATCTCTGCAGCTAGCATACCTTCATTGTCTTCAGACCTGTCATTTGATCTTAGTGTGCTCCTTGTCTTTTCCCTGGCCCCACGTGGGTCTGATAGGGCCTTCGCATATGGCATGTCTCCTTTGTTGCTTTCTGTCCCCTTGTCTGCACCTGACATTAAATTTCCTGATGTCACATCTGAATTGTCATTTGTCTCTCTAATCTGTTTCAGGCTTTGCAGTTTCTCTTCTAAGCACTGTATCCTAGCTTCTGCTGCTAAGACCTGTACTTCCCACTTCCTGCACTCTTCAGCTATCCGCTCATGCATTTTCTTACCAAGCTCTGTCTTCCTTCCCCACTCTTCCTCCCTTTTTTGGAGCTCTAACTCCCAGTCTTTCCTCCCTGGTTCATCCACCAGATCTCTGGTTTTCCGTCCTCTAGGGCCACCCATTTTTTTTTTTTTTTTTTTTTTTTTTTTTTTTTTTTTTTTTTTTACCCTAGACAGAAGGCTAGATGAGGGAGAGGGTGAGAGGGGGAGAGAGAAAGGGTAGAAAGAGGGAGAGAGAGGAGAGAGTATGGGGTGAGGGATAAGACCAAGGGGGAGAGAAAGGGTAGAGAGAGGGAAAAAGAGAGGGAGAGAGAGAGAGAGAGAGAGAGAGGGAGAAAGGAGGGTGAGGGAAAAGGCTATGAGAGAGAGAAATGCGAGGGAGGGGTAGAAATATAGAAAAAGGGAGATGGAGAGAGAAGCCTATAGAGAGAGAGGAGGGTGAGGGATAGGGTTATGGGAGTGAGAGAGAGAGAGAGAGAGAGAGAGATATAGAGAGAGAGAGAGAGAGAGAGAGAGAGAGAGAGAGTAGGGGGAATGGGAGGACAAAAGGCTATGAGAGAGAGAAACGTGAGGGAGGGGGAGAGAGAAAGATAGGAGGGAGGAGGGAGTGAAGGCAAGAGTGGGGGAGGGGAAAGGTCTGTGGGGAAGGGAAAGGTGTGTGGGGGGGTGAGGGGACACAGTCAAATTCCAAGGATCAGCTGTGTGAATGAGTGGGTGTGTGTACTCACCTAGTTGTGGTTTCAGGGGTCGAGACTCAGCTCCTGGCCCCGAGTGTGTATGTGTGTGCACGCGTGTGTGTGTGAGCACGTCAGTTGTTTATATGTCCCAGAAATACATTTCACCTCTGTGTATCCGTAATACTAATAAGATACCATTAACACTGAGAGTAATTCTAATAATTATAATACTAGCGTGTGTTAACGAGTCTTTCTTTCACCCAGTTATGTACTACCTTTTACTACATGTGTACCCAATACTTGCTTCTCAGATTGTACTTTGTGTCCTAAAACATTATCTCTCAAAACTGTTGTCAGGGCTGTAGTCCCATTAGCCCCGACTTAATCCTCCTGCCTATTCCTTGCTCCTACAAATTTTATCTTCCTACTACTGCTAGGTGTTGTGTGTATGATAATCGCTCTGGAGCAGGGTTTGTGATAGCCAGCCACGAGTGATCGTAGGGCCGGCTCTACCACTCAAAACTTCCTGCCAACCACAAACAGGTGATTTGTACGTTACAACTCAGAGGGAACGTCCATCCAGATGCCTGATTTACGTTGCTCGCTGTACGATGCTCGCTGTACGATGACTCGTGCACCTCGCCCTTCCGCCTCTGACTTCAACTATTCTTTTCTCGTTGCCCTTTTGAGTCCTCATTTACCACACTTATCACTTGTATACTGCTACTTTTATAATTTTCACTTCACTTTTGGTAAGTACACTTCTTATTTGTAATGACACCCAACCTGTTATAGCGGCGCTACTTCCTCAGGCCTACTGCTGCCACCTTCTCTGCTTATATATATTTATGTATATGTATGTATATATATATATATATATATATATATATATATATATATATATATATATATATATATATATATATATATATATATATATATATATATATATATATGTCGTGCCGAATATGTAAAACTGGTCAATTAGCAAGAACTCATTTAAAATTAAGTCCTTTCTAAAATTTTCTCTTATACGTTTAAAGATATATTTTTTTCATTAATGTTGATGCAAAACTTTATACTTTTGCACCAAAAGGAACTTAGAAAACTTACCTAACCTTATTATAACAAGAAGAATTTATTTTAGCCTAACCCAACTAAATATATTTTAGATTTATTTACAATAATTTAATACTAAACAAACACAGTGAAATATATTTTTTTTCGTTAGGTTCAGAATGATTTTGGCGAAATTATTGCATACACAAATTTTCACTTGTCCTATATGGCAAGATGAACGTTGCTATTTAAGCCAAGATCGCAATTTCTGCCTATTCGGCACGACATATATATATATATATATATATATATAATATATATATATATATATATATATATATATATATATATATATATATATATATATATATATATATATATATATATATATATATATATATATATATATATATATATATATATATATATACCCTTTCTGGCTAGCTTGTTCACGCTGGCTGTGTGCTACATCACAGTTTCTCGTTAGCCAACCTCTCTTAATTCTATTTGATCTTTTGTCTTTAGTCACTCGCTTTGTACTTTGTGTGTGTGTGTGTGTGTGTGTGTGTGTGTGTGTGTGTGTGTGTGTGTGTGTGTGTGTGTGTGTGTGTGTGTGTGTGTGTGTGTGTGTGTGTGCTTGTGTGTGTGTGTGTATATGTTTGCATGTTCATGTGCATGAGTCTGTGACTGTGCGTGCTCCTTCGTGTATGTGTGTGCACGCGATCGTGTGGGTGTATGACGCACTTAATATCTGTACTTATAATTCATTATGATTGTGACTGGGTGTGGACGTATCAGTGGCTCATTACTTTGTAACTTGTTCATGATTGTAACAATGTATAGGAGTGAGGCTGATTCATTACCTTTGTAACTTGCCATGATTGTGACCAAATCTACCTTGAGTTCATTACCTTTGTAACTAGTTCAGCTATCATAACTTTGGGGTCCAGTCCCTGGACCCATTATGTACCTCTGTAATCTTTTGACTACCGCTCACAGGATGGGTATGGGGTGCATAATAAACATATTAAACTAAACTAACTCTCCCGAGCAACTCCACCAGCAGCCAAAAGAGGAGCTCAGGGCTGCCAAGCTCGAGACACGGCGACCGACGGAGGAAAACAAGAGGACACTCAGCAACCCTCCCGCTGCGAGCAAAAAGACCTGGAAGGAGATGCAACGTTCCCCCAATGAAAAGCAGGGGTGCCACGAGCACTCTGAGAGAACACAATAAGTGTCAGGGGCCCAAGACTGCTCAACTGCCTCCCAGCATACAATAGACCCCTGGAAAGTCTGTGTATACTATATCTGCATTTTGTTTATCCTCTAAAACATCCATAAACTTATCATAGTGGTCTAGTAGCTGAGACAGACCGGAGCGACCAGCTCTAAACCCGTGTTGCCCTGGGTTGTGTATTTAATGGGTATATAGGTGGTTGGCGATCTTGTTTCTTAGAACCCTTTCAAAGATTTTTATAATATGGAATGTTAGTGGTATCGGTGTGTAGTTCTTAGGGGTTGCTTTACTGTCGTCTTTGTAGATTAGACTAGCCACCGAAGTGGCTAGTTTATTGTGCACCCCATATCCATCCTGTGAACGGTAGCGCAAGAGCATATGGATACCACAAAGGCCCAGGAACTAGGCCCCAAAATGGTTAACAGGTGAACATTTGGATTTATATCTGCATATCTACAGTTCACTTATCTGTTACAAGCAAATTTAGGAAATTTGCTTAGTATATCTGGTATCATATTTTCATTAATAAGATATCTTGACATGTCACATAGGTTATTACACTGTCTATCTCTGTATTCCTCAATAAGTGGACAATTAAGCACACAGTGTTCAAGACAGTGACCATATGCCTGATCACATAACTTGCATTTAGTTTGATCATCATCTGTGTGTCTCCCAAACTTCCAAAAGTACTTGTAATCAAGCCTGAACCTGGCCACTACAACATCAGTCACTCTGTTCAAATTGCAAGTTGCTCCATAGACATACTTATCTACGTGTGTGATGAGAAAGGAAGACCTGAACAAGAGTGTGTGATGAGGAAGGAAGACCTGAACAAGAGTGTGTGATGAGGAAGGAAGACCTGAACAAGAGTGTGTGATGAGGAAGGAAGACCTGAACAAGAGTGTGTGATGAGGAAGGAAGACCTGAACAAGAGTGTGTGATGAGGAAGGAAGACCTGAACAAGAGTGTGTGATGAGGAAGGAAGACCTGAACAAGAGTGTGTGATGAGGAAGGAAGACCTGAACAAGAGTGTGTGATGAGTAAGGAAGACCTGAACAAGAGTGTGTGATGAGGAAGGTAGACCTGAACAAGAGTGTGTGATGAGGAAGGAAGACCTGAACAAGAGTGTGTGATGAGGAAGGAAGGTCTGAACAAGAGTGTGTGATGAGTAAGGAAGACCTAAACAAGAGTGTGTGATGAGGAAGGAAGACCTGAACAAGAGTGTGTGATGAGGAAGGAAGACCTGAACAAGAGTGTGTGATGAGGAAGGAAGACCTGAACAAGAGTGTGTGATAAGGAAGGAAGACCTGAACAAGAGTGTGTGATGAGGAAGGAAGACCTGAACAAGAGTGTGTGATGAGGAAGGAAGACCTGAACAAGAGTGTGTGATGAGGAAGGAAGACCTGAACAAGAGTGTGTGATAAGGAAGGAAGACCTGAACAAGAGTGTGTGATGAGGAAGGAAGACCTGAACAAGAGTGTGTGATGAGGAAGGTAGACCTGAACAAGAGTGTGTGATGAGGAAGGAAGACCTGAACAAGAGTGTGTGATGAGTAAGGAAGACCTAAACAAGAGTGTGTGATGAGGAAGGAAGACCTGAACAAGAGTGTGTGATGAGGAAGGAAGGTCTGAACAAGAGTATGTGATGAGGAAGGAAGACCTGAACAAGAGTGTGTGATGAGGAAGGAAGGTCTGAACAAGAGTATGTGATGAGGAAGGAAGACCTGAACAAGAGTGTGTGATGAGGAAGGAAGACCTGAACAAGAGTGTGTGATGAGGAAGGAAGGTCTGAACAAGAGTATGTGATGAGGAAGGAAGACCTGAAGAAGAGTGTGTGATGAGGAAGGAAGATCTGAACAAGAGTGTGTGATGAGGAAGGAATGTCTGAACAAGTGTGATGAGGAAGGAAGACCTGAACAAGAGTGTGTGATGAGGAAGGTCTGAACAAGAGTGTGTGATGAGGAAAAGTCTGAACAAGAGTGTGTAATGAGGAAGGAAGGTCTGAATATGAGTGTGTGGTGAGGAAGGAAGGTCTGAACAAGAGAGGGTGATGAGGAAGGAAGGTCTGAACAAGAGTGTGTGATGAGGAAGGAAGGTCTGAACAAGAGTGTGTGATGAGGAAGGAAGGTCTGAACAAGATTGTGTGATGAGGAAGGAAGGTCTGAACAAGAGTGTGTGATGAGGAAGGAAGGTCTGAACAAGAGTGTGTGGTGAGGAAGGAAGGTCTGAACAAGAGATGGGGATGAGGAAGGAAGGTCTGAACAAGAGTGTGTGATGAGGAAGGAAGGTCTGAACAAGAGTGTGTGATGAGGAAGGAAGGTCTGAACAAGAGTGTGTGATGAGGAAGGAAGGCCTGAACAAGAGTGTGTGATGAGGAAGGAAGGTCTGAACAAGAGTGTGTGATGAGGAAGGAAGGCCTGAACAAGAGTGTGTGATGAGGAAGGAAGGTCTGAACAAGAGAGGGTGATGAGGAAGGAAGGTCTGAACAAGAGAGGGTGATGAGGAAGGAAGGTCTGAACAAGAGATGGTGATGAGGAAGGAAGGTCTGAACAAGAGTGTGTGATGAGGAAGGAAGGTCTGAACAAGAGTGTGTGATGAGGAAGGAAGGTCTGAACAAGAGTGTGTGATGAGTAAGGAAGGCCTGAACAAGAGTGTGTGATGAGGAAGGAAGACCTGAACAAGAGTGTGTGATGAGGAAGGAAGACCTGAACAAGAGTGTGTGATGAGGAAGGTAGACCTGAACAAGAGTGTGTGATGAGGAAGGAAGACCTGAACAAGAGTGTGTGATGAGTAAGGAAGACCTAAACAAGAGTGTGTGATGAGGAAGGAAGACCTGAACAAGAGTGTGTGATGAGGAAGGAAGGTCTGAACAAGAGTATGTGATGAGGAAGGAAGACCTGAACAAGAGTGTGTGATGAGGAAGGAAGGTCTGAACAAGAGTATGTGATGAGGAAGGAAGACCTGAACAAGAGTGTGTGATGAGGAAGGAAGATTTGAACAAGAGTGTGTGATGAGGAAGGAAGGTCTGAACAAGAGTATGTGATGAGGAAGGAAGACCTGAACAAGAGTGTGTGATGAGGAAGGAAGATCTGAACAAGAGTGTGTGATGAGGAAGGAATGTCTGAACAAGTGTGATGAGGAAGGAAGACCTGAACAAGAGTGTGTGATGAGGAAGGTCTGAACAAGAGTGTGTGATGAGGAAAAGTCTGAACAAGAGTGTGTAATGAGGAAGGAAGGTCTGAATATGAGTGTGTGGTGAGGAAGGAAGGTCTGAACAAGAGAGGGTGATGAGGAAGGAAGGTCTGAACAAGAGTGTGTGATGAGGAAGGAAGGTCTGAACAAGAGTGTGTGATGAAGGAAGGTCTGAACAAGAGTGTGTGATGAGGAAGGAAGGTCTGAACAAGAGTGTGTGGTGAGGAAGGAAGGTCTGAACAAGAGATGGTGATGAGGAAGGAAGGTCTGAACAAGAGTGTGTGATGAGGAAGGAAGGTCTGAACAAGAGTGTGTGATGAGGAAGGAAGGCCTGAACAAGAGTGTGTGATGAGGAAGGAAGGTCTGAACAAGAGTGTGTGATGAGGAAGGAAGGCCTGAACAAGAGTGTGTGATGAGGAAGGAAGGTCTGAACAAGAGAGGGTGATGAGGAAGGAAGGTCTGAACAAGAGAGGGTGATGAGGAAGGAAGGTCTGAACAAGAGATGGTGATGAGGAAGGAAGGTCTGAACAAGAGTGTGTGATGAGGAAGGAAGGTCTGAACAAGAGTGTGTGATGAGGAAGGAAGGTCTGAACAAGAGTGTGTGATGAGTAAGGAAGGCCTGAACAAGAGTGTGTGATGAGGAAGGAAGGTCTGAACAAGAGTGTGTGATGAGGAAGGAAGGCCTGAACAAGAGTGTGTGATGAGGAAGGAAGGTCTGAACAAGAGAGGGTGATGAGGAAGGAAGGTCTGAACAAGAGTGTGTGATGAGGAAGGAAGGTCTGAACAAGAGTGTGTGATGAGGAAGGAAGGTCTGAACAAGAGTGTGTGATGAGGAAGGAAGGTCTGAACAAGAGTGTGTGATGAGTAAGGAAGGTCTGAACAAGAGTGTGTGATAAGGAAGGAAGGTCTGAACAAGAGTGTGTGGTGAGGAAGGAAGGTCTGAACAAGAGTGTGTGATAAGGAAGGAAGGTCTGAACAAGAGTGTGTGATGAGTAAGGAAGGTCTGAACAAGAGTGTGTGATGAGGAAGGAAGGTCTGAACAAGAGTGTGTGTGATGAGGAAGGAAGGTCTGAACAAGAGTGTGTGATGAGGAAGGAAGGTCTGAACAAGAGTGTGTGATGAGGAAGGAAGACCTAAACAAGAGTGTGTGATGAGGAAGGAAGGTCTGAACAAGAGTGTGTGATGAGGAAGGAAGGTCTGAACATGAGTGTGTGATGAGGAAGGAAGGTCTGAACAAGAGTGTGTGATGAGGAAAGAAGGTCTGAACAAGAGTGTGTGATGAGGAAGGAAGACCTGAACAAGAGTGTGTGATGAGGAAGGAAGGTCTGAACAAGAGTGTGTGATGAGGAAGGAAGGTCTGAACATGAGTGTGTGATGAGGAAGGAAGGTCTGAACAAGAGTATGTGATGAGGAAGGAAGGTCTGAACAAGAGTGTGTGATGAGGAAGGAAGGTCTGAACAAGAGTGTGTGATGAGGAAGGAAGGTCTGAACAAGAGTGTGTGATGAGGAAGGAAGGTCTGAACAAGAGTGTGTGATGAGGAAGGAAGGTCTGAACAAGAGTGTGTGATGAGGAAGGAAGGTCTGAACAAGAGTGTGTGATGAGGAAGGAAGGTCTGAACAAGAGTGTGTGATGAGGAAGGAAGGTCTGAACAAGAGTGTGTGATGAGGAAGGAAGGTCTGAACAAGAGTGTGTGATGAGGAAGGAAGGTCTGAACATGAGTGTGTGATGAGGAATTAAGGTCTGAACAAGAGTGTGTGATGAGGAAGGAAGGTCTGAACAAGAGTGTGTGATGAGGAAGGAAGGTCTGAACAAGAGTGTGTGACACCGGCTGGATTTTCAAATTACATAATAGTTTAGATAATATTAAGTCTTCAGTGAAAGTTCTTCAGTTGATCACACAACAGCAAGTAATAACCCTGCTGAATTTTAGGAAATTTTTTGTGAGGATGGCAAGGAGCCACAGTAAGTGTTTAATGCTGATAAGTGTGTATTGGAAGAAAACTTCGTCATGAACTTTAAATATTTCCGTTTGCTGAAGCTGTTGCAAAAGCCTCGAGGCCTTGGATCCTCAGATTGTGAAAAGTAAATCGGTGTAGTCAATTACTCCACTAATGGCTTCATTTTCCTCACTGGTAACATTGTAATAAAGTTGGTAGAATTACCGACAATATGTAAAGTAAAAGGACACAAGTGCAACTAATGTGACATTTTATTGTGGCAACGTTTCGCTCTCCAGGAGCTTTATCAACGCAGTTGAACCGGCGATCCAGTTTACACTAGAAGAAGAGTCCAATGACAAGCTACCTTTCCTCGACGTCTTCATTCACAAAGTAGACAACAACCTAAGATTTCAAGTTTATCGGAAACCTACCAATAAAAATGATCTCACACACTTCTATTCCAGTCAAGATACCAAGATCAAAAGATGCATCATCATCGGGTTTTTCCTAAGAGCATACCGAATTTGTAGTCCTGAGTTTCTTGACGAGGAATGTACATACATTCACCAAACATTCACTGAGTTACATTTTCCTTCCTTTTTCATCAAAGACTGCAAGAAAAGAGCTCTTCAGATCCTTGATTCTCCACGCACTAACACCACTCCCAACAAAGTTATAATTCTTCCCAACAGCCAGGTTGACTGAACTTTTCTAAAGTACTTTCACAAGCTAACACCAGAGTCGCCATCGCCTCTAGCACTTCAATAAAGGATCTAACCAGGACAAAATCAAAGCACCACGAACCAGTCAACGCAGGAGTTTACACTATACCCTGTGGAGGCTGTGACAAGATTTACATAGGCGAAACAGCAAGAAACCTCGACACCCGTCTGTAGGAACGATAACTTGAACAACGCCTGTGTACAAAACCGAAATTCCACCAATCATCTCATGAAATTCAGGGACGCCCAATTAGTGATCAAAGAAACTAATTTCCGCAGACGCAAGTGCCTCGAATCAGCACTGATCGCTGTTTCGAATACAATTTAACAAAACAACGGCAGCTTCACCATCTCTGAAGTCTTAGCAAGAATCCTCCTGAAAACAGTAAACCCTGCCATCACATAGTCTCTCCTGTTATACTACACAAAGCACATTACAGAGACTGAACACTGAAACAAGCTGCCTCTATCCAGTCTATATTTGTCCAACCTATTTTTATGTTACCCAAGCAATAGCTTTTATATCCTTTTACTCATGTACGAATTAATTGCTCTACCATATTGTATTACTACTACTACTATAACTTTTGTCACTACTACCACTACCACTAGTATTGCACCTCACTCTGAGCCTATATATACCCTCTGTGTCCATGTATTGTCTGTAATGGCTTGATAAAGCTCCTGGAGAGCGAAACGTTGCCACAATAAAATGTCACATTAGTTGCACTTGTGTCCTTTTACTTTACTGGTAACATTACCTGGTGTTTAAGTTCTTGAAACAGAATAACTGCTGCTCCAACTTCCATTTGGATTAAAGTGTATGAGACAGAGCGAGGGCGTGATGAACCTCTGTGACCGCACGTGACGTCTATCATGCTTAGTTTGTGCTGACCACAGTCAAGCGCTACTGTGGAGAGAATGTTTTCCACTGTAAATTTACCACATGACAACAAAATTAAGAAATAGGTTGTCATCAGGCACTCTGACTGGAATGTTTCACACTTAAAAGAGTCATCTCTCGAGAGTTTTATAGTTGTAGAGTAACTAGGGAACTACCAAGCATAATGAATCATGAAATATATGAAAAATACGGCACTGAGGCACAAGTTGCTGCTGATGAGGATTAAGTTCACATGAGTTGTATGTTATGGAACAAATCATTGTATTTTACCTTGTGTTTTTTATTGTTAATGTCACCAGTGTCATGTTTCAGCATCACTGTATACTGTGAAATAAATGTCAATGTAAAGGTATACTCCAGGTATAATTTATAGCAAAAGTTGTTTAATATTTTTATTGGGGTAAAATTAATGTTTAAATATGTCAGTAATGCAGTTGAACTTTACATATGCACTGTGATGCTACTTATAAAGAAAAACGAATTTTGATTTAATATAACGATGTTTTACATCGAATTATACCGACCTTGTGTCAGTAGCGTCTGGTAACACTGCCTCAGTGTACTACCAACCTTGGTTATAAGTGGGTGTGATGTAACTCGCTCTGGATACACATCATTATCTTGGCTTAGGATTGAGATATGAGGATATTTTTTCCACTCGGTCACCAGTCATCCCTTCTTTCAGAAAACAGCTGCCGCGTAGCACAGTCTACGTTAATCAGTGAAAAAAGTCGACTAGCCAGCATTGTTTACTTCATTTCTTCTATGCTCTATATGCCATAGTCCAATATTACTTAATCCACCCTGTAATCTAGAAGATGTTTGTATCCACGTTCAATTGATGGTACCTGTGACATGGAATACAGGGAAATAAGCAGACAGAATCTGAGGGGAAAGTTTCTAAATAATCTCTCACAATACTAAACTTGTGTCTCACAGTAACTTCACTGGCCAAATTCACTGATATTTATTTAGGAAGTGACTGGCTCAGTGGACTCTACAGACAAGAAACAAGGTACATAGAATTTGACAGTTGTGTTGGTTTGGTTCTCCTGTGGACACAATGTTGTATGCTTCATTGTAACAGTTTGCGCACCACAAAAATCCTTCAGTATTAGTAGATAATTCCAGTCTTTAGGGATCATTAATGACATTTGAAATCAAAATTTACCTAAGTTATTTTAACTTAGTGTGATAGAATTTATTTTTTGTGTTCTTGTTATTGTGATTTTTTTTTGTAATATAGTTTTGAATCGTGAATGTTAGTGTGTATGGTTGTATAGTATTTAACTTTTTTATCGTAGACCAAATCACTTCTTAAGTGATTTGAAGGACTTAATGATTCAGTTAAGAGTAAAGAAGGCAGTTTGACTGCCCTCTTTACTGCAGAGGGGGAATGAAAATGCACAAACAGATAGGTTACACTCTATATTCCAGCCACTATAAGGAACATAAAACACTTCACAACATGGATGGCTTACACTGGCGTCTCATAATAAATGGCGTGTATCCAATGATACGTCATGATACGTCATTATGTAAATGGAACGTTTGATCACACATCATTATTTTAGTTATTATCGAGCAAAATCTTTGCGTGAACACATTACAGCGTGTTCGAGAGAAGTTCCTTTACGAATACACAGTGTAAGCAGATGTTCGGAAAAGGCTCAGAGTACAGCTTCACGTCTTGAGTCCTTAGCAAGTGCTTTGAAGTTGAGTGTTTCTTCACGATTTCCATGTGAGAAAGATATTATTCATCTATTAAGAATCAATAATTAAAATGTGAATTTCACGCGACCAGATTTGCTACATTAATTTTCATAATTCCGGACAGTTGCCCTTGAGATATAAACGGAAACCTACCATTATTAAAAAAATACACTCGCTGACTAGTCAAGTCCCTGATATTTTTAACCTGTCGTAACCGGGTCCCTTTAATGGAAAATGGAGTGTTGATTTTTGTGAGAGTGGAGGCTCCTGCCGAAGCGAAGGTGACCATAGTCATCGTAATCACCGCCGCGCTTCCCGAACCTCATATGACCGTATTCGTCGAATTCTCGCTTGCCGGCGGCATCACGGAAGTCGAGCAGCTCTGGGTCTTCGAAGTCAGCCACCAGCTCCTCTACCAGCGCCGGCGCCAGCCCTCCCTCCTCCAGCTGGAACGATAGTGTGTCAGGTGTGTTATCTTTAAAACCCTTCAGCTACACATGAGTCATTAACACCGTATTTAGTTCATTAACAGCTAGCAAACTTTAATATTTAAGGAAGAAGAGAAACTTTCAGTGTATATCCACTGCGAGATATACACCTCTAATGTATGTATGTATGAAGGTGGGGTAACTGGAGCTATACACTTATATTTTTTACTTTGAACACGTAGTGTTAGATAAATGTTAGCTGATGGGAAGCTGGCCGTTATTATTTACATATATCTGCTTACTTGACCATCTCCAGAATGGTCACTTATTGTCACTAGTGGTGCAGTTGTAAGGTAGGAGGTGCAATCTTTCAACCTTCCATGACACAGCTGTGGTCCAGATTACTAATGAGGGTGAAATGATCCTCTAGCGAAGAAATGCACTAGCAAAAATTAGTGTGGAAGGAATATTCTAGTTTCTGCCATTGTATTCCCTCCACACTAATTTCTGCGTCATATATAGCTGGTCCGTTTTCTGGAGGAAATACAGTAGGTTCTTCTAGTTTATTCCCTCTGACAGCGTTACACCTTACCATAAAGCAGTTAGAATTGACTCAGTTGAAGGATCAGTCTGTTAATGTTAAGAGCATAATTGTGTATCAGCGGAATGGGTGGAAACTTACTAGGCTGAGGTACACTAAATTATATATCGTCTATTGGCTATCGTATTTCTTTTCAACTAGTAAGAGATGCCTAAGAATAAATGCCTGAAACATTTAGGAAATGCCTTAAGATGCAAGTTTGTTAGGATATTGGATATAGTTCCTTGGACCTTTTTTATTTACAGCTATTCTTTCTAGTTTCGCCTAATTATTTTGTTTATAAAGTGAATTCTTGTGTGGTTACATTGACACAGTATCTAAGACTAGCTTTTCTGGCACTCGGCGCACTCAGATAAACGTAGTCTCAGTCAAATTTTGTTTTAAATATTGTATTTGTATCATACCTCCTGGCATTATGCTTCAACATTCCTAATTCTTTTTTACTGATTTTGTAATTGAGGAGAAATAATGTGAAACTACTGTAAATGCACATTGGTTTGTAAAGGGAGGAGGGAATGGAACTAAACTGTGTATATATATATTCTTTAAATATAACATTTTCTGAATGTTTAGTCAAGAATTCATGGCGTCGTAAAAAGAGGGGAGAACAGTGCTCCAATTAGCTGTTGTTATATATATGGTTATAACTAACCTTAAATTTTAAAAGGGTGGAGCGGTTAGCCAGCGGAAGGCCTCGGTCAGATTACCAAAAGCTCCAGCTAAGACTCGCGTCAGGAAACATTTGTTCTGTTTCCTGACAAACCATAAACGTAAGTAACCATTCTACAGAATTCATTACCTTTGTAACTTGTGAGCTCATTACTTTTGTACCTAGTTCAGCTATCAAAACTTTGGGGGCCCAGTCCCTGGACCCATTACGTACCTCTGTAATCTGTAAATACCTTTGTAACTTGTCATGATTGTGACCAGACCTACCTGGAGTTCATTACCTTTGTAAATTGTGAGTTCATTACCTTTGTAAATTGTGAGTTCATTACCTTTGTAAATTGTGAGTTCATTACCTTTGTAAATTGTGAGTTCATTACCTCTGTAATTTGCTCAGCTATCAAAACTTTGGAGTCCAGTCCCTGGACCAATTATGTACCTCTGTAATCTTTTGACTACCGCCCACAGGATGGGTATGGGGTGCATAATAAACATATTAAACTAACTCCTGACAAACCTTACCTGACCTAAGCGTACCTGCTCTAGTTTGAACTTTTTTTGTAAATATAATCTAGTTTTTAGTGCAGCATAAAAAAATTAAGTCGCTAAGAAATGTTTTGTTCTGAACTAACGTGATGTATAAAATAAAATACTATTTACCAGTGTTCAAAAAATGGGGCTAATTCTTAAAATTAAAAAATTGCATTCAGTAAATCTGTACGTACCTTGTGTCTGACCACCGGTGCTATGGAGGAACACGTACGTACCTTGTGTCTGACCACCTGTGATGTGGAGGAACATGTGCGGACCTTGTGTCTGACCACCGGTGATATAGAGGAACATGTACGTACCTTGTGTCTGACCACCTGTGCTATGGAGGAACATGTACGTACCTTGTGTCTGACCACCGGTGATATGGAGGAACATGTACGTACCTTGTGTCTGACCACCGGTGATATGGAGGAATATGTACGTACTTTGTGTCTGACCACAGGTGGTAGGACCCGTGCTAGGGAGGAGTGTATACATACCCTGTGTCTGACCACGGGTGCTAGAACCCGTGCTAGGCAGGGGTGTATACATACCCTGTGTCTGACCACGGGTGCTAGAACCCGTTCTAGGCAGGGGTGTATACATACCCTGTGTCTGACCACGGGTGGTATAACCCGTGCTAGGGAGGAGTGTATACATACCCTGTGTCTGACCACAGGTGCTAGGACCCGTGCTAGGGAAGATGGTCTGGCCGGGGCTGTGACGCCCCCACAGAGCAACACAGCAGCCATCACCGCCAGTATCGCAGCGCACCAACTAGTCCACTTCATTGTTGACACACGTCCTGGGTCCTGTACGCTGGAAGGGGAAGCAATAACACAAAATTAAATAAAAAAAAAAACAGTATGTATATCCCACTCTCCTCCCATCGCGGACTTAATTCCGAGCTTCCTGATGGCCGGGCCGAGACATTCTCTACTCCTATTAGCGAGGTCTATGGATCGAACCTCTAATGTTTCACATACACTTATTAAGGTATTAGCATATTGTAGGTCGGCATGATGCAGTGGTGAGATCTTGTGCTTGGGGAGAAGAGACAGGAAATAATGTGTCGTTATATGAATAGACAAGATATATTCATGTAAATAGTTCATTACCACTGTAACTTGTTCATCTGTCAAAACTTTGCGGTCCAGTCCCTGGACCCATCATGTGCCTCTGTAATCGTTTGACTCCCGTCCATAGGATGGGTCTGGGGTGCATAATAAATATATTAAACTAAAATTAAACTGCCCAGAGACGACGACGAGGTCACCGCCCCTCGGCCCGGTGCCAGACCAGGACTCCAGCAAAGATAAATAGGTTTAAAATATGCCGCTACTTAATTTTATCAGTTAATATGTATGTGTAAAGTGGAGAAATGCACACGGTGTATACCTCGAGAAGTGTGTATCTCAGTATACACACACCATGCAGTGTGCATCTCGGCATTTACACATTTGAGGAATCTGTTGGGGTCCCTCTTGTCTGCCTGAAATGCCCCGGCATGTTAGTGGCTTTCTTTGTATTTAACAAATCAAAACTAATCACACATCGTAAATATTGCAAAGGAATGAAAATCTTTAATCTTTAATCCTTTATCTTTAGACGGCAAAGAGTTTGTTGGTGATAACCCTTATTCATGAAGGGAGAGTGTTGAATGAAGAGTCGTGGTCCCTTAACACTTCTTGAAGTCTCTATCAGTGTACTCATACTTTTCCTGCTTTTTACAGGAGGTATCCTGCATCTCTGCCAAATCTTTTGTGTGCGTAAGAGTAATTTCAGTGTGCAAGTTTAGGACCAACCCCTCCAGTATCCTCCAGATGTAAATTATATCTTTCTCACCTATGTTCTAAAGAATGCAGTTCTAGGGACTTCCAGCACTCCCAGTAATTAAGTGCCTGACTGTGTTTATACGAGTTGTGAAGGTTCTCTGTACATTTTCCAACACAGCAATTTCGACTGCCTTGCAGGGGACCGTTATTACACAGCAATACTCCAGCCTAGAGAGAACGAGTGACATGAAGACGGTCATCACTGGCTGAGCATCTCTTGTTTTGAAGATTCCAGTTATACGACCTATTGTTCTTCTTGCAGTTGCTATAATAAAATTGCTGTGTTCCTTGAAAGTGAGATCTGATATTTTCATTCCCAGGCCTTTTATATCTGGTTTAAATTGCCTTGCACTCCGATTTAGTTATAAGTTCCACATGTAGTCTAAAAGTCTCGCATATATAAGTCTAAAATGTAGTCTATAAGTTCCACAGTTAGTATATAAGTTCTACACTTAATCTTATAAGGTCCAAAATTACACACTAATTGGGGGGAAAGAAATTTCTACCCAAAAATTATTATAAATACTCAGAGATATGTGACCTGTCCTCCTATGGACTACCAGCAGCAACTTCCGACATTTTCGTAAAAATCTAATGGAGATGGGCGGGTCTTGTACAGAGTGGATGACTGTGATGGATGACCAGGAGGCGAGACTCAAGTACTTGTTATTGTGCATGCTTCAAGGACCAGGAGGCGAGACTCAAGTACTTGTTATTGTGCATGCTTCAAGGACCAGGAGGCGAGACTCAAGTACTTGTTATTGTGCATGCTTCAAGGACCAGGAGGCGAGACTCAAGTACTTGTTATTGTGCATGCTTCAAGGACCAGGAGGCGAGACTCAAGTACTTGTTATTGGGCATGCTTCAAGGACCAGGAGGCGAGACTCAAGTACTTGTTATTGTGCATGCTTCAAGGACCAGGAGGCGAGACTCAAGTACTTGTTATTGTGCATGCTTCAAGGACCAGGAGGCGAGACTCAAGTACTTGTTATTGGGCATGCTTCAAGGACCAGGAGGCGAGACTCAAGTACTTGTTATTGTGCATGCTTCAAGGACCAGGAGGCGAGACTCAAGTACTTGTTATTGGGCATGCATGCTTGTTATTGAGCATGCTTCAAGGACCAGGAGGCGAGACTCAAGTACTTGTTATTGTGCATGCTTCAAGGACCAGGAGGCGAGACTCAAGTACTTGTTATTGTGCATGCTTCAAGGACCAGGAGGCGAGACTCAAGTACTTGTTATTGGGCATGCTTCAAGGACCAGGAGGCGAGACTCAAGTACTTGTTATTGGGCATGCTTCAAGGACCAGGAGGCGAGACTCAAGTACTTGTTATTGTGCATGCTTCAAGGACCAGGAGGCGAGACTCAAGTACTTGTTATTGTGCATGCTTCAAGGACCAGGAGGCGAGACTCAAGTACTTGTTATTGTGCATGCTTCAAGGACCAGGAGGCGAGACTCAAGTACTTGTTATTGTGGCATGTACTTCAAAGGACCGGGAGGCGAGACTCAAGTACTTGTTATTGGGCATGCTTCAAGGACCAGGAGGCGAGACTCAAGTACTTGTTATTGTGCATGCTTCAAGGACCAGGAGGCGAGACTCAAGTACTTGTTATTGTGCATGCTTCAAGGACCAGGAGGCGAGACTCAAGTACTTGTTATTGTGCATGCTTCAAGGACCAGGAGGCGAGACTCAAGTACTTGTTATTGTGCATGCTTCAAGGACCAGGAGGCGAGACTCAAGTACTTGTTATTGTGCATGCTTCAAGGACCAGGAGGCGAGACTCAAGTACTTGTTATTGTGCATGCTTCAAGGACCGGGAGGCGAGACTCAAGTACTTGTTATTGTGCATGCTTCAAGGACCAGGAGGCGAGACTCAAGTACTTGTTATTGTGCATGCTTCAAGGACCGGGAGGCGAGACTCAAGTACTTGTTATTGTGCATGCTTCAAGGACCGGGAGGCGAGACTCAAGTACTTGTTATTGTGCATGCTTCAAGGACCGGGAGGCGAGACTCAAGTACTTGTTATTGTGCATGCTTCAAGGACCGGGAGGCGAGACTCAAGTACTTGTTATTGTGCATGCTTCAAGGACCAGGAGGCGAGACTCAAGTACTTGTTATTGTGCATGCTTCAAGGACCAGGAGGCGAGACTCAAGTACTTGTTATTGTGCATGCTTCAAGGACCAGGAGGCGAGACTCAAGTACTTGTTATTGTGCATGCTTCAAGGACCAGGAGGCGAGACTCAAGTACTTGTTATTGTGCATGCTTCAAGGACCAGGAGGCGAGACTCAAGTACTTGTTATTGGGCCTGCTTCAAGGACCAGGAGGCGAGACTCAAGTACTTGTTATTGTGCATGCTTCAAGGACCAGGAGGCGAGACTCAAGTACTTGTTATTGTGCATGCTTCAAGGACCAGGAGACGAGACTCAAGTACTTGTTATTGTGCATGCTTCAAGGACCAGGAGGCGAGACTCAAGTACTTGTTATTGTGCATGCTTCAAGGACCAGGAGGCGAGACTCAAGTACTTGTTATTGTGCATGCTTCAAGGACCAGGAGGCGAGACTCAAGTACTTGTTATTGTGCATGCTTCAAGGACCAGGAGGCGAGACTCAAGTACTTGTTATTGTGCATGCTTCAAGGACCAGGAGGCGAGACTCAAGTACTTGTTATTGTGCATGCTTCAAGGACCAGGAGGCGAGACTCAAGTACTTGTTATTGTGCATGCTTCAAGGAGATGTCTAGATGTTTGAAAATCTCTTAATAAAAAGAAGAGTAGCAAGCCTCCCCTTCCTTCAGTCTCACTTGACTTGATCACATCACCTTCTATCACTTTCCATCCCATCACCTCCCATTCCACCACCTACATCCCACCACCACCCATCCCACCACCTCTCATCCCATTACCTCTCACCCCACCCCCTACCATCCCATTACCTCACGTCCCACCACCTCTCATCCTATTACCTCTCATCCCACCACCTCTCATCCCACCACCTCTCATCCCACCACCTCTCATCCCATTACCTCTCCTCCCACCACCTCTCATCCCACCACATCTCGTCCCATTACCTCATATCCCATCACCTCTCATCCCATCACCTCTCATCCCATTACCTCTCATCCCATTACCTCTCATCCCACCACCTCTCATCCCATCACCTCTCATCCCATCACCTCTCATCCCATTACCTCTCATCCCATCACCTCTCATCCCATCGCCTCTCATCCCATCACCTCTCATCCCATTACCTCTCATCCCATCACCTTTCATCCCATTACCTCTCATCTCATCACCTCTCATCCCACCACCCCCCATCCCATTACCTCTCATCCCATCACCTCTCATCTCATTACCTCTCATCCCACCACCTCTCATCCTACCACCTCTCATCCCATCACCTCTCATCTCACCACCTCTCATCCCATCACCTCTCATCCCATCACCTCTCATCTCACCACCTCTCATCCCGTCACCTCTCATCCCATCACCTCTCATCCCATCACCTCTCATCCCATCACCTCTCATCTCACCGCCTCTCATCCCGTCACCTCTCGACTCATTACCTCTCATCCCATCACCTCTCATCCCATCACCTCTCATCCCACCACCTCTCATCCCACCACCTCTCATCCCATCACCTCTCATCCCATCACCTCTCATCCCATCACCTCTCATCCCATCACCTCTCATCCCATCACCTCTCATCCCATCACCTCTCATCCCATCACCTCTCATCTCACCACCTCTCATCCCATCACATCTCATCCCATCACCTCTCATCCCATCACCTCTCATCTCATCACCTCTCATCCCATCACCTCCCATCTCATCACCTCTCATCCCATCACCTCTCATCTCATCACCTCTCATCCCATCACCTCTCATCCCATTACCTCTCATCCCATCACCTCTCATCCCATCACCTCCCATCTCATCACCTCTCATCCCATCACCTCCCATCTCATCACCTCTCATCCCATCACCTCTCATCTCATCACCTCTCATCCCATCACCTCTCATCACATCACCTCTCATCCCATCACATCTCATCCCATTACCTCTCATCCCATCACCTCTCATCTCATCACCTCTCATCCCATCACCTCTCATCACATCACCTCTCATCCCATCACATCTCATCCCATCACCTCTCATCCCATCACCTCCCATCTCATCACCTCTCATCCCATCACCTCCCATCTCATCACCTCTCATTCCATCACCTCTCATCTCATCACCTCTCATCCCATCACCTCTCATCACATCACCTCTCATCCCATCACATCTCATCCCATCACCTCTCATCCCATCACCTCCCATCTCATCACCTCTCATCCCATCACCTCCCATCTCATCACCTCTCATCCCATCACCTCTCATCTCATCACCTCTCATCCCATCACCTCTCATTCCATCACCTCTCATCTCATCACCTCTCATCCCATCACCTCTCATCCCATCACCTCTCATCTCATCACCTCTCATCCCATCACCTCTCATCCCATCACCTCTCATCTCATCACCTCTCATCCCATCACCTCTCATATCATCACCTCTCATCTCATCACCTCTCATCCCATCACCTCTCATTCCATCACCTCTCATCTCATCACCTCTCATCCCATCACCTCTCATCCCATCACCTCTCATCCCATCACATCTCATCCCATCACCTCTCATCCCATCACCTCCCATCACTTTGCATCCCTCAGACGCTGTTCGACTCTACGGGTTTAGCTGCAATATATAAATATTTTTTTATGTAATATTCTTGGTGCCATATTAAAATAAATGGTTTATGAAAAACTTGCATAACAACGTGTAATTTTGCCTTGTAGTGCGCGTTGTTCAGGTGAGTCATTGTCGTTGATGTACTTGAATTATGTACAAGGTGAGAGACTACTTGGTAATACCTGGTTTATGTACAGGCTGAGAGACTGTACTTGGTAATACCTGGTTTATGTACAGGCTGAGAAACTGTACTTGGTAATACCTGGTTTATGTACAAGCTGAGAAACTGTACTTGGTAATACTTGGTTTATGTACAGGCTGAAAGACTGCTTGGTAATACCTGGTTTATGTACAGGTTGAGAGACTATATTTAGTAATACCTGGTTTATGTACAGGCTGAGAGACTGTTCTTGGTAATACCTGGTTTATGTACAGGCTGAGAGACTGCTTGGTAATACCTGGTTTATGTACAGGCTGAGAGACTGCTTGGTAATACCTGGTTTATGTACAGGTTAAGAGACTATATTTAGTAATACCTGGTTTATGTACAGGCTGAGAGACTGTTCTTGGTAATACCTGGTTTATGTACAGGCTGAGAGACTGCTTGGTAATACCTGGTTTATGTACAGGTTGAGAGACTATATTTAGTAATACCTGGTTTATGTACAGGCTGAGAGACTGTTCTTGGTAATACCTGGTTTATGTACAGGCTGAGAGACTGCTTGGTAATACCTGGTTTATGTACAGGCTGAGAGACTGTTCTTGGTAATACCTGGTTTATGTACAGGCTGAGAGACTGCTTGGTAATACCTGGTTTATGTACAGGCTGAGAGACTGCTTGGTAATACCTGGTTTATGTACAAGCTGAGAGACTGTTCTTGGTAATAGTGTTATATCATGTTTATATCGGAGCCTCGAGGAGCACTTTCTGGCTTGGTTGCTATTTTACAGCCACCACGAACTCTTAATGCACTGCGGGGGCTGGCCACCTCCGCCTCACAACGTGCCGGCCAGAATTTTACAATTCATTGAGGAGTAAAGCAAAACTTTATTTTGCTCGTATTTATAAGAATATAAAAGTTAAGGAGGAGTGTTAATGTTGCAGTTTAAAAACTGTAGTGTAAAGCACCCTTCTGGCAAGACAGTGATGGAGTGAATGATGGTGAAAGTTTTTCTTTTTCGGGCCACCCTGCCTTGGTGGGAATCGGGCAGTGTGATAATAATAAAATAAAAGTTAATATAATGCCATAATATACTAAAGAATTATCCCTTTTGGTTCGCCGTAGTATTTATTCTACTTCAACCCATTTCAGAACTCAACCCTCAGGAATACTACCACCCCAGGATGCTACGGGTAACAAGTTTAAGAAAACTGGTTCATAGTCTCCACCCTCCACCCGGCTCCTTCTGTTGTGAGCAGAAAACAATATCTATGAATAAATAAGTGATGAGAATTTGGATCTTATCTGAATTCTGACCTAAGAAGTAATTCAAATATTATCAAAACGAATATTAATATTAAAGGTAGCAGGAGCGGCAAGGAAAGACTAAGACAAGTTTGTCTCAAGGAACAACAACGACTAACAGGTGTAGCTGGCTAGGCTTGTCTCAAGGAACAACAACGACTAACACAGGTGTAGCTGGCTAGGCTTGTCTCAAGGAACAACAACGACTAACACATGTGTAGCTGGCTAGGCTTGTCTCAAGGAACAACAACGGCTAACACAGGTGTAGCTGGCTAGGCTTGTCTCAAGGAACAACAACGACTAACACAGGTGTAGCTGGCTAGGCTTGTCTCAAGGAACAACAACGGCTAACACAGGTGTAGCTGGCTAGGCTTGTCTCAAGGAACAACAACGACTAACACATGTGTAGCTGGCTAGGCTTGTCTCAGGGAACAACAACAGCTTGTCATCTCTTTCTCCCAAAACAATTTTCACGAGTTAGGCTACGAATTGAATAAATTACTCAGTTTACACAATTAGCTATCATTAGGGGCAATTTGTCTCCTTGAAGGAGACAAAAAAGTTAGCTAATACTTACTTCTAAGAGCTAAGACAGTAGTACATGCTGTGCTCAGACTGGCAGTATCCAGATACTTGTCTGTACACTACGACGTGTATGTATCACAGTGTATACCCCAAGAGTTTACATTAATTCATATTTTAGGGATTAAGTGATCCACGATTAATAGTATCAAATTTACCCATAGATACTGTAATTGCTAATGACTGGAAGTGGTGGAAGCACTTAGCTAACTCAGAAAGAGGAAGAATATATGAGTTTGTTGATTTACAACAACAAGCAATTTGTGACATCAGATGTCTTGAAGCTATATTATTATTATTATTATTATTATTATTATTATTATTATTATTATTATTATTATTATTATTGTCATTGTTTTTTATTATTTTATTAACACATCGGCCGTTTCTCACCAAGGCAGGGTGGCCCGAAAAAGAAAAACTTCCATCATCATTTAGTCCATCACTGTCTTGCCAGAGGCGCGCTTACACTACAGTTATAAAACTGCAACATTAACATCCCTCCTTCAGAGTGCAGACACTGTACTTCCCATCTCCAGGATTCAAGTCCGGCCTGCCGATTTCCCTGAATCCCTTCATAAATGTTACCTTGCTTACACTCCAACAGCACGTCAAGTCCTAAAAACCATTTGTCTCCATTTGCTCCTATCTAACAAGCTCACGCATGCTTGCTGGATGTCCAAGCCCCTCGCACACTGAACCTCGTTTACTCCCTCTCTCCAACTTTTCCTAGGCCGACCCCTACCCCGCCTTCCCTCCACTACAGATTTATACACTCTCGAAGTCATTCTATTTCCTTCCACTCTCTCTACATGTCTGAACCACCTCAGTAATCCCTCCTCAGCCCTCTGGATAACAGTTTTGGTAATCCCGCACTTCCCCCTAATTTCCAAACAACGGAAACTCTGCATTATATTCACACCACACATTGCCCTCAGACATGACATCACTGCCTCCAGCCTTCTCCTTGTTGCTACATTCACCACCCATGCTTCATACCCATATAATTATAATAATTATCATTATTATTGTCGTGGGGGTTCGTGAAGAGATAATGGAGTAAGAAATACACGTTGGATGTCTTGGAGGCATATAATTATTATTAAGAGAGTCTCGAGGAGAAGCCCAGGCCTGCCTGTCGAGTGTAAGCCTAGCGCTGAACTGAGACGGAGGCCTCTTGCTGGCGCCTGACATGTGCGGGAATCGTGACGTCACGGCTAGCAAGGGATTATCTAAGTATACTGCACAGTACACAGTAACGCTACTGACATTATTATTATTATTATTATTATTATTATTATTATTATTATTATTATTATTATTGCATTCATGGACCATACAGTGCCTGGGAAATGGAAAGTAATACAGATTAGATGCATGGAAAGCGAGGAGAGTTGCAGTTCTTCATATTAGACCTTCACCGGCAAACTACGAACTCGTTTGTGTCTACGTTGTTTGACTAGAGGTGCAGCGCTGTATGCCCCTGGTGGGTTTAGCGCTTGGGTTTGATAATAATAATAATAATAATTAACTACATATCATGGAAAGCACTCTTAATACAGTGACTATGGGAAGGTAGAGATCTCAACTGTTATGGGTATGGTGCTGCAGTGATAAGTATGTGTGACTTTAATTATTTGCGAATTGGAAATGCTCATCTCAAAAGTGTTTTAAAGAACGTTAGAGATTCCAGATTTGTTTGTAGATTTGTTATCAAGCTTTCATTGAGTCCGCGAGGCTAGGAGTGAAAGTACTCGTTGATGGGACCACAGGCTGACACTCCACCATTGAGTCCGCGAGGCTAGGAGTGAAAGTACTCGTTGATGGGACCACAGGCTGACACTCCACCATTGAGTCCGCGAGGCTAGGAGTGAAAGTACCCATTGATGGGACCACAGGCTGACACTCCACCATTGCAAAGGCCATTTTTTTCCCTAAGATCAAACCTAATTATCTCTCATTCCTTAGGCACGATATGGCCCCTACGGGGTTAGCGCTTAGCCATGAAAATAATAATCGAGGCTTGCGAAAACAAAAAGGTTAGCATCACCTTTGTTAACATCGAGAGGAAACTACGACAAACACACTCACAAGGACGCTCTTGTTTAACGGACATTATTATGTACTTGGCCTAGGATGATGGGGATAATGAAGCCATGAATAGTGTGTGGTGGTGGGGTGCACAAGTGTTGACACACGCACACTGCTTCCCCCTCTCATTCATTATTCACACACAGCAGCAGCAGCAGCTGTGTGTAAGTTTTTGAACACCAATAGTAGTATTATCATAGGTTGTTCTGACCTACTTCACCCGTGGCACTGACTGCATCCATAAGACCTAACATAAGATTGAAAGAACACTGAGGCAGGCCTACTGGCCCATGCTGAGCAAGCCCAGTTTACAGTACCCATCCACACACTCGTGTGCCCGTCCAACCTACATTTAACTACCCAAAGTAGTTGCCTCAGTGACGCTACTTTTGACTTTGTTCCATTCATCTACAACTCCGTCGCCGAACCAGTACTTCTCAATATCCTCTCTACATCTCAAACCTGAATCAGTCAGTTGCTGCGAGTCCTGTCTTGGTTAGATATTTTCAACACGTTATTTACATCTCTTTCATTAGGTATCCGTGAAGGAAGACCTAAATTTGGCTGAATTTTTTTTCTTCCAATTTTTCGATTTTCTTTCGCTCATAACTCAAATACGCCTTAGCCAATCGCTTTTAAATTTTCAGTACTTGTGTACGGTATCGAAGATCAAATTCTTGGAGCAATTGACATGTTCGCGTGTCCTATAGCCAAAGTTGTTGAAGCCATTCCCAGCATCTTGGAATGGTTCAGATAACTTTCATAACTCTCAGCAGCGTAGCTTCAAACGCTAAAAAATGTGCTTCCTAATTCGACGATGGCGGAGTGGAATAAAAGTGTGTAGGAGCAGATTTGGCTATTTAATGTGTAAAGCTGTGTGAACTTTTAATTCCCGTTTAATCATCACGATCAAAGTATATGCGTCTTCTTCTTCTGAATTGTTTTATTATTTAATTGCACGAGTTTTTTTTTATTGTCATACTCCATCACACGTGGTTTTCCTGCCATACTCCATCACACAATATGACTTTCCTGCCATACTCCATCAAATGATTTTCTTGTCATAATTCATGCACGATTTTCCTGTCATACTCCATCATACAAAAATTACCTGTTATACTCCATCTTACAAAAATTACCTGTACTCCATCTTACAAAAATTACCTGCTATACTCCATCACACAATATGAATTTCTTGTCATATCACGTTTAACATGATTTTCCTGTCACGCACGAGGGATAATTTTCATGTTATATTTCACAGTCCATGATGGCCTCTCAACACTTAGATCGTCAGTCTTGGCTGGGAGACTTAAGTAAGGCGATGAGAATATCGCCAAATATTGAATGCAGTTTAAAAATCTTACTTAAAATATGTTGCATTGTTGAGTGTTTATCTTTGGTTAATTGAGCAACCAAGAGAAAGTGCCAGTCTTGAATATAATACAGAGGGTAAGTTTTGTTTTATGAATTATTACTCAGCAAGGAAAGTTGATACAAGTATCGGGTTCAGCACATCAGCATGTCGCAGTGTTTATGTCGCAGTGTTTATGTCGCACAGTGTTTATGTCACACCGTTTATGTCGCACAGTGTTTATGTTGCACAGTGTTTATGTCGCACAGTGTTCTTCACAGTGTTTATGTTGCACAGTGTTTATGTCGCAGTGTTTATGTCGCACAGTGTTTATGTCACACCGTTTATGTCGCACAGTGTTCTTCACAGTGTTTATGTCACACTGTTTATGTCGCACAGTGTTCTTCACAGTGTTTATGTTGCACAGTGTTTATGTCGCAGTGTTTATGTCGCACAGTGTTTATGTCACACCGTTTATGTCGCACAGTGTTCTTCACAGTGTTTATGTCACACTGTTTATGTCGCACAGTGTTCTTCACAGTGTTTATGTTGCACAGTGTTTATGTCGCACAGTGTTCTTCACAGTGTTTATGTCGCACAGTGTTCTTCACAGTGTTTATGTTGCACAGTGTTCATCATAGTGTTTATGTTGCACAGTGTTCTTCACAGTGTTTATGTCGCACAGTGTTCATCATTGTGTTTATGTCGCACAGTGTTTATGTCGCACAGTGTTTATGTCGCACAGTGTTCTTCACAGTGTTTATGTCGCACAGTGTTCTTCACAGTGTTTATGTCGCACAGTGTTCGTCATAGTGTTTATGTCGCACAGTGTTCTTAACAGAGTTTATGTCGCACAGTGTTCTTCACAGTGTTTATGTCGCACAGTGTTCTTCACAGTGTTTATGTCGCACAGTGTTTATGTCGCACAGTGTTCTTCACAGTGTTTATGTTGCACAGTGTTTATGTCGCACAGTGTTCTTCACAGTGTTTATGTTGCACAGTGTTCATCATAGTGTTTATGTCGCACAGTGTTCTTCACAGTGTTTATGTAGCACAGTGTTCATCATAGTGTTTATGTCGCACAGTGTTCTTCACAGTGTTTATGTCGCACAGTGTTCTTCACAGTGTTTATGTCGCTCAGTGTTCTTCACAGTGTTTATGTTGCACAGTGTTTATGTCGCACAGTGTTCTTCACAGTGTTTATGTTGCACAGTGTTTATGTCGCACAGTGTTCTTCACAGTGTTTATGTTGCACAGTGTTTATGTCGCACAGTGTTCTTCACAGTGTTTATGTCGCACAGTGTTCTTCACAGTGTTTATGTTGCACAGTGTTTATGTCGCACAGTGTTCTTCACAGTGTTTATGTTGCACAGTGTTTATGTCGCACAGTGTTCTTCACAGTGTTTATGTCGCACAGTGTTCTTCACAGTGTTTATGTCGCACAGTGTTCTTCACAGTGTTTATGTTGCACAGTGTTTATGTCGCACAGTGTTCTTCACAGTGTTTATGTCGCACAGTGTTCATGTCGCACAGTGTTCTTCACAGTGTTTATGTCGCACAGTGTTCTTCAGTGTTTATGTCGCACAGTGTTCTTCACAGTGTTTATGTCGCACAGTGTTCTTCACAGTGTTTATGTCGCAGTGTTCTTCACAGTGTTTATGTCGCACAGTGTTTATGTCGC
The DNA here is from genome assembly GCF_038502225.1 of Cherax quadricarinatus. Lineage (NCBI taxonomy): Eukaryota > Metazoa > Arthropoda > Malacostraca > Decapoda > Parastacidae > Cherax > Cherax quadricarinatus. Next base: position 37,248 of record NW_027196679.1, on the reverse strand, counting down.
ACAGTGTTCTTCACAGTGTTTATGTCGCACAGTGTTCTTCACATTGTTTATGTCGCACAGTGTTTATGTCCCACAGTGTTCTTCACAGTGTTTATGTCGAACAGTGTTCTTCGCAGTGTTTATGCCGCACAGTGTTCTTCACAGTGTTTATGTTGCACAGTGTTCTTCACAGTGTTTATGTCGCACAGTGTTTATGTCGCACAGTGTTCTTCACAGTGTTTATGTCGCACAGTGTTCTTCACAGTGTTTATGTTGCACAGTGTTCTTCACAGTGTTTATGTCGCACAGTGTTCTTCACAGTGTTTATGTCGCACAGTGTTCTTCACAGTGTTTATGTTGCACAGTGTTCGTCACAGTGTTTATGTTGCAGTGTTCTTCACAGTGTTTATGTTGCACAGTGTTCTTCACAGTGTTTATGTTGCACAGTGTTCGTCACAGTGTTTATGTTGCACAGTGTTCTTCACAGTGTTTATGTTGCACAGTGTTCTTCACAGTGTTTATGTTGCACAGTGTTCGTCACAGTGTTTATGTTGCAGTGTTCTTCACAGTGTTTATGTTGCACAGTGTTCTTCACAGTGTTTATGTTGCAGTGTTCTTCACAGTGTTTATGTCGCACAGTGTTCTTCACAGTGTTTATGTTGCAGTGTTCTTCACAGTGTTTATGTCGCACAGTGTTCTTCACATTGTTTATGTTGCACAGTGTTCTTCACATTGTTTATGTCGCACAGTGTTCATCACAGTGTTTATGTTGCAGTGTTCTTCACAGTGTTTATGTCGCACAGTGTTCATCACAGTGTTTATGTTGCACAGTGTTCGTCACAGTGTTTATGTCGCACAGTGTTCTTCACAGTGTTTATGTTGCACAGTGTTCTTCACAGTGTTTATGTCGCACAGTGTTCATCACAGTGTTTATGTTGCACAGTGTTCGTCACAGTGTTTATGTCGCACAGTGTTCTTCACAGTGTTTATGTCGCACAGTGTTCTTCACAGTGTTTATGTTGCACAGTGTTCGTCACAGTGTTTATGTCGCACAGTGTTCATCACAGTGTTTATGTTGCAGTGTTCTTCACATTGTTTATGTCGCACAGTGTTCATCACAGTGTTTATGTTGCAGTGTTCTTCACAGTGTTTATGTCGCACAGTGTTCTTCACATTGTTTATGTCGCACAGTGTTCATCACAGTGTTTATGTTGCAGTGTTCTTCACAGTGTTTATGTCGCACAGTGTTCATCACAGTGTTTATGTTGCACAGTGTTCGTCACAGTGTTTATGTCGCACAGTGTTCTTCACAGTGTTTATGTCGCACAGTGTTCTTCACAGTGTTTATGTCGCACAGTGTTCATCACAGTGTTCATGTTGCACAGTGTTCGTCACAGTGTTTATGTCGCACAGTGTTCTTCACAGTGTTTATGTCGCACAGTGTTCTTCACAGTGTTTATGTTGCACAGTGTTCATCACAGTGTTTATGTTGCAGTGTTCTTCACATTGTTTATGTCGCACAGTGTTCATCACAGTGTTTATGTTGCAGTGTTCTTCACAGTGCTTATGTCGCACAGTGTTCTTCACAGTGTTTATGTTGCACAGTGTTCTTCACAGTGTTTATGTTGCACAGTGTTCGTCACAGTGTTTATGTTGCAGTGTTCTTCACAGTGTTCGTCACAGTGTTTATATCGCACAGTGTTCTTCACAGTGTTTATGTCGCACAGTGTTCGTCACAGTGTTTATGTTGCACAGTGTTCTTCACAGTGTTTATGTCGCACAGTGTTCGTCACAGTGTTTATATCGCACAGTGTTCTTCACAGTGTTTATGTTGCACAGTGTTCGTCACAGTGTTTATGTCGCACAGTGTTCGTCACAGTGTTTATGTCGCACAGTGTTCGTCACAGTGTTTATGTCGCACAGTGTTCGTCACAGTGTTTATATCGCACAGTGTTCTTCACAGTGTTTATGTTGCACAGTGTTCGTCACAGTGTTTATGTCGCACAGTGTTCGTCACAGTGTTTATGTCGCACAGTGTTCGTCACAGTGTTTATGTCGCACAGTGTTCGTCACAGTGTTTATGTTGCACAGTGTTCGTCACAGTGTTTATGTCGCACAGTGTTCGTCACAGTGTTTATGTCGCACAGTGTTCGTCACAGTGTTTATGTCGCACAGTGTTCGTCACAGTGTTTATGTCGCACAGTGTTCGTCACAGTGTTTATGTCGCACAGTGTTCGTCACAGTGTTTATATCGCACAGTGTTCTTCACAGTGTTTATGTCGCACAGTGTTCGTCACAGTGTTTATGTCGCACAGTGTTCGTCACAGTGTTTATATCGCACAGTGTTCTTCACAGTGTTTATGTTGCACAGTGTTCGTCACAGTGTTTATGTCGCACAGTGTTCGTCACAATGTTTATGTTGTTATGTGATGAAAATGTTTTTGGAAACTGCCAAGTTGAAGACTGAGACGCTCGCTCAGTATTTGTGAATCTTTACTGAGACAAAAGTTTCTCCAGCCAGTCACTGGCTTCTTCATTCTAATACAAGACTGATTACCTCAAACTCCTTCTCATCATCCACTGTTGTTCTCTGTATTGGACTGAAGAAGAAACTGGCTGGCGAAACGTTTCCTCAGTAAAAACTCCTAAATGTTGCACAAGTGTCTCATTCTTCATGTTGTTATGTTGCAGGCAACAGTTAGTTAACATTTACGAAGTACCATAATAGTAACATAGCTACTGAAATACTCTTATTTAAAAAAGAGAGAGATTTTAAATTAAATATAACAGAATATAAAAAACGAGCCATCAAGTTGGCGTTAATTTTTCAATACGGAAATTATATTGATAATGAAGTTTAAGGATTAACTCATTCTTGATTGGTGGATTAGATTTTAGATTTTGCCACCGAAGTTGCTAGTTTAATGTGCACCTCATATCCATCCTATGGGCGGTAACGCATCTGGATACATAAAGTCCCAGGAAGTAGGTGCCTTTTGGGGTCTGAGAGACATACACCTCTCAGTATATATATCCTGTGAACAGACAATGAAACTTCATGATCAATGAAGAGGTTACATGCGGCTTAACGACCCTCGTTAACGACCCCATTACCCAACTAATCAACCTCTTTGTGGTGTGGTGAGGTAAGTCAGCCGGAAGCCTCCACCATATAAACAAAAACAGCAGTTAGTGGGTCAGACCGGGCCGCGGGGGCGTTGACCCCCGAAGCTCTCTCCAGGTAAACTACAGGTAAACTCCAGGTAAACCCCAGGTAAACTCATCACGTGACTTGGACCTGTTGTATGGGAACACTTGGCCAGTTTCTCCACGAATAAAATCCCACCCACCATGTAGGGGAGGGTGCGGGGGAAGACACCCACCATCTAGGGGAGGGTGTGGGGGAAGACACCCACCATCTAGGGGAGGGTGTGGGGGAAGACACCCACCATATAGGGGAGGGTGTGGGGGAAGACACCCACCATCTAGGGGAGGGTGTGGGGGGACACCCACCATGTAAGACACCCACCATCTAGGGGAGGGTGTGGGGGAAGACACCCACCATGTAGGGGAGGGTGTGGGGGAAGACACCCACCATCTAGGGGAGGGTGTGGGGGAAGACACCCACCATGTAGGGGAGGGTGTGGGGGAAGACACCCACCATCTAGGGGAGGGTGTGGGGGGAAGACACCCACCATCTAGGGGAGGGTGTGGGGGAAGACACCCACCCTCTAGGGGAGGGTGTGGGGGGAAGACACCCACCATCTAGGGGAGGGTGTGGGGGAAGACACCCACCATCTAGGGGAGGGTCTGGGGGAAGACACCCACCATCTAGGGAAGGGTGTGGGGGAAGACACCCACCATCTAGGGGAGGGTGTGGGGGGAAGACACCCACCATCTAGGGGAGGGTGTGGGGGAAGACACCCACCATCTAGGGGAGGGTGTGGGGGGAACCCACCATCTAGGGGAGGGTGTGGACACCCACCATCTAGGGGAGGGTGTGGGGGAAGACACCCACCATCTAGGGGAGGGTGTGGGGGGAAGACACCCACCATCTAGGGGAGGGTGTGGGGGAAGACACCCACCATCTAGGGGAGGGTGTGGGGGGAATACACCCACCATCTAGGGGAGGGTGTGGGGGAAGACACCCACCATCTAGGGGAGGGTGTGGGGGGAAGACACCCACCATCTAGGGGAGGGTGTGGGGGGAATACGCCCACCATCTAGGGGAGGGTGTGGGGGGAATACACCCACCATCTAGGGGAGGGTGTGGGGGAAGACACCCACCATCTAGGGGAGGGTGTGGGGGGAATACACCCACCATCTAGGAGAGGGTGTGGGGGAAGACACCCACCATCTAGGGGAGGGTGTGGGGGAAGACACCCACCATCTAGGGGAGGGTGTGGGGTAAGACACCCACCATCTAGGGGAGGGTGTGGGGGGAATACACCCACCATCTAGGGGAGGGTGTGGGGGAAGACACCCACCATCTAGGGGAGGGTGTGAGGGAAGACACCCACCATCTAGGGGAGGGTGTGGGGGAAGACACCCACCATCTAGGGGAGGGTGTGGGGGGAATACACCCACCATCTAGGGGAGGGTGTGGGGGAAGACACCCACCATCTAGGGGAGGGTGTGGGGGAAGACACCCACCATCTAGGGGAGGGTGTGGGGGAAGACACCCACCATCTAGGGGAGGGTGTGGGGGAAGACACCCACCATCTAGGGGAGGGTGTGGAGGAAGACACCCACCATCTAGGGGAGGGTATGGGGGAAGACACCCACCATCTAGGGAAGAGTGTGGGGGAAGACACCCACCATCTAGGGGAGGGTGTGGAGGAAGACACCCACCATCTAGGGGAGGGTGTGGGGGAAGACACCCACCATCTAGGGGAGGGTGTGGGGGAAGACACCCACCATCTAGGGGAGGGTGTGGGGGAAGACACCCACCATCTAGGGGAGGGTGTGGGGGTAGGTACTTCTCTCAGAAATTTCAACTCTGGCTGCTGGCGTCAAGTCTTCTCTGGTCGACGTGTCGAGGAATCATCTCAGGGCTGCCAGATGTCCCTCCATCCACACTGTCTTAGGGTGAGGGCGATCTGATGATCCTGGAGGTCTGATGATCCTGGAGGTCTGATGATCCTGGAGGTCTGATGATTCTGGAGGTCTGATGATTCTGGAGGTCTGATGATCCTGGAGGTCTGATGATCCTGGAGGTCTGATGATCCTGGAGGTCTGATGATCCTGAAGGTCTGATGATCCTGGAGGTCTGATGATCCTGGAGGTCTGATGATCCTGGACTTCTGATGATCCTGGAGGTCTGATGATCCTGGACATCTGATGATCCTGGACGTCTGATGATCCTGGACGTCTGATGATCCTGGACGTCTGATGATCCTGGAGGTCTGATGATCCTGGAGGTCTGATGTTCCTGGAGGTCTGATGATCCTGGAGGTCTGATGATCCTGGAGGTCTGATGTTCCTGGAGGTCTGATGATTCTGGAGGTCTGATGATCCTGGAGGTCTGATGATCCTGGAGGTCTGATGATCCTGGAGGTCTGATGATCCTGGAGGTTTGATGTTCCTGGAGGTCTGATGATCCTGGAGGTCTGGTGATCATGGAGGTGTTATGATCATGGAGGTCTGATGATCCTGGAGGTCTGATGTTCCTGGAGGCCTGATGATCCTGGAGGTCTGATGATCATGGAGGTCTTAAAGTTCTTGAAGTTCTGGAAGATCTTAAAATTTTTGAAGTCATTGAAGGTTAAGTAGTTCTGGAAATTTTAGGTTTCATGGTTGTTCTTGAAGATCCGAAAAGCCTTGAAGTTCTTGAAGTTTTCAATGGTATTCGTGGTGCCTAAGTCTGGTCCATGATTCAGGTACTTTTAAATCTCTAGGATGTGACCAGAATAGTTGACTAAGACTCAAGTACCTAGTTTCCTGTGTGTCTTTTAAGACTGGAGGTATGGGAGCGTCTCCTATCACCTGCTGTCCCTGTTATCTAGCAGTAAATAAATATCTGAGAGACAGCTGACTGCTGTGCGTCGCATCCTAGGAAAGGACCTTAAAAGATCCGCATTGGAAATAAGCCACACCGCCAGGCTTTCTTGGGTTATCCTAAGAACGTCAGTGCCGGTACTGCGGCACTGACTGTGTGCTTATGGTGCCACCTGTTGGGTGCATCAACAGGTCGCACCACCTGTTGATGTCCTACCACAGTAACACACACACACACACACACACACACACACACACACACACACACACACACACACACACACACACACACACACACACACACACACACACACACACACACACACACACACACACACACACAAACACACACACACACACACACACACACACACACACACACACACACACACACACACACACACACACACACACACACACACACGGCACCAGTCCTGGAGACACTGGAGGACAGGAGAGATAGGGGGGGACATGATAACGACATACAAAATACTGAGAGGAATTGACAAGGTGGACAAAGACAGGATGTTCCAGAGATTGGACACAGTAACAAGGGGACACAGTTGGAAGCTGAAGACACAGATGAATCACAGGGATGTTAGGAAGTATTTCTTCAGCCACAGAGTAGTCAGTAAGTGGAATAGTTTGGGAAGCGATGTAGTGGAGGCAGGATCCATACATAGCTTTAAGCAGAGGTATGATAAAGCTCACGGCTCAGGGAGAGTGACCTAGTAGCGATCAGTGAAGAGGCGGGGCCAGGAGCTCGGACTCGACCCCCGCAACCTCAACTAGGTGAGTACACACATACACACACACGCGTGCGCGCACGACATAAAATACTAGGAGAAATTGACATGGTGAAGAGGAAGAGAATGTTTCAGAGATAGGATACACGAACAAGAGACCACAACTGGAAACTGAAAAACTCAGATAAATTATAGGGATGTTAGGAAGTATTTCTTTATCAGGTAGCGGAACAATCCGGAAAGTTATATAGTGGAGGCAGGATCCATACATAGGTTTAAGAAGAGGTACGATAAGGCTCTTAGAACAAGGAAAGAGAGAGGATCTAGTAGCGACAGGCGAAGATGCAGGGCCTGGAGCTGTGACTTGACCCCCTGAGATTCTCGCAGGTTCTCTCGAATATCTTCTTGTTCACTGATATCCATGGAACAAACTGTGACGTAACAGGTCTGGAACACAGTTAATGAAAAGTCAAAATGTTCCACTGGGAAACAACCAATAATTGTAATTTACTACTAAAGTGGTGGC
>NW_027196679.1:0-25000 GCF_038502225.1 Cherax quadricarinatus | reverse complement strand
AATGACCTCATAGGGGACAGGAGCCGTAGTGGGGAAACAGGTGTAGTCAAAGATAAGATAAAACCAATATTACAAACTAGAAATACCACAAGAAATAGCAAACAAGAGGACTCCACTAGCAATAGTGAGGATATATTACCAAAAGAAACTGGTGGGAGCTCCATTGTTGGTGCTAGGGAGGATAGGAATAAGACAGGTAAACATGCACCAACAGGGAATACAGTCACAGAAACCCAAGGCAAATGGAAACCAAGCCTGTGCACATACTATGCACTTGGTATCTGCAGACATGGGAAATCTGGAAAAACAGATGGGACGTGCAACTATGACCACCCTAGAAAATGTCATGCCCATATGACAACAGGAAAATGCAAATTCCCTTCCTGTAAGCTTTTTCACCCTGAAATGTGTACCTCTTCAGTACAGGAAAGACTGTGCTATAACTTAAATTGCCAGGCACACCATCTAAAGAGGACAAAAAGATACAAAACATCCAGGCCATGGGAAAACCTGGGTAGCCACAGCCACTCAAGAGGGAGAGGTTTTTTAGTGCCAGGAAGGAAAAAAAACTGGCAGGAAATGGCAGAAATTGTACACCAAATCCAGTCATTCCTGGAGTGGAACCACAGTCGATGGCCTCCCCTCCAAACCAACAGATACAGATACTAATGCCGGAAAAAAAATCCCCCCTCCAGTACCAACAATACCACCAGTCCGATGACATTCTTCTTTGCAAATATACAGGGTCTAAAGCCAGCAACAAACAACAAAATACCTTTCATCCGTGGACTGCTTGCGGAGGCAAAGGCAATGTTCGCGGCTTTCACTGAGACCCACATAAAGGATCACTTGGATAACGAAATATGGATCCCAGGTTACAACCTATACAGATGTGACAGAGTGAACAGTCAAAAGGGGGGGGATTTGGCCTGTACATTGCAGAGTCACTTGTTTGCACAGAACTGCTTAATGCCTCAAATGATGTAGTGGAAGTTTTAGCAGTAAAGGTCGAGAACCAAAACCTAGTCATTGTGGTAGTCTACAAGCCTCCGGATGCAACATCCCAGCAATTCCAGGAACAGCTGTTAAAAACTGACCACTGTCTGGAAAATCTTCTAGCTCCTGCACCCAACATCTTGCTCCTGGGAGATTTTAACTTAAGGCACCTAAAATGGAGGAATATAGCAAATAATACTGTTGCAGAAATAACACCAGGAGGCAGCTCTGATGAAAACTCACACTCACACGAGCTTTTAAATCTCTGCACAAAATTCAATTTAAACCAGCAAATAATAGAGCCTACTAGACTTGAGAATACACTCGACCTCATCTTCACTAACAATGATGATCTGATAAGAAATGTCACCATATCAAAAACAATATACTCAGATCACAACATAATTGAGGTTCAGACATGTATGCGCGGAGCCCCAGACCGACATAATGAAATTAGTCACGTGGGAGCATTCACCAAATTCAACTTCAATAACAAAAACATAAAGTGGGACCAAGTAAACCAAGTCCTAACCGATATAAGCTGGGAAGATATACTAAGCAACACAGACCCCAACTTATGCCTAGAACAGATTAACTCGGTGGCACTCGATGTATGCACAAGGCTTATTCCTCTAAGAAAAAGGAGGAGTAGATGTAAAATAGAAAGAGACAGGCGCTCCCTTTACAGGCGATGGAAAAGAATAACAGAGCGGCTAAAAGAGGTCAATATATCTGAAATGCGTAGGGAGACACTCTTCAGAGAAATAGCAAACATCGAACTTAAGCTAAAGGAATCTTATAGGAGTCAGGAATCGCGGGAAGAACTAAAAGCCATAAATGAAATCGAAAGAAACCCAAGGTATTTCTTCTCCTATGCCAAATCAAAGTCGAGAACAACGTCCAGTATTGGGCCCTTACTTAAACAAGATGGGTCCTACACAGATGACAGCAAGGAAATGAGTGAGCTACTCAAGTCCCAATATGACTCAGTTTTTAGCAAGCCACTAACCAGACTGAGAGTCGAAGATCAAAATGAATTTTTTATGAGAGAGCCACAGAATTTGGTTAACACAAGCCTATCCGATGTTATCCTGACGCCAAATGACTTCGAACAGGCGATAAATGACATGCCCATGCACTCTGCCCCAGGGCCAGACTCATGGAACTCCGTGTTCATCAAGAACTGCAAGAAGCCCCTATCACGAGCCTTTACCATCCTATGGAGAGGGAGCATGGACACGGGGATCGTCCCACAGTTACTAAAAAGAATAGACATAGCCCCACTCCACAAAGGGGGCAGTAAAGCAACAGCAAAGAACTACAGACCGATAGCACTAACATAACATATCATAAAAATCTTTGAAAGGGTCCTAAGAAGCAAGATCACTACCCATCTAGAAACACATCAGTTACACAACCCAGGGCAACATGGGTTTAGAACAGGTCGCTCCTGTCTGTCTCAACTATTGGATCACTACGACAAGGTCCTTGATGCACTAGAAGACAAAAAGAATGCAGATGTAATATATACAGACTTTGCAAAAGCCTTCGACAAGTGTGACCATGGCGTAATAGCGCACAAAATGCGTGCTAAAGAAATAACAGGAAAAGTCGGTCGATGGATCTATAATTTCCTCACTAACAGAACACAGAGAGTAGTAGTCAACAGAGTAAAATCCGAGGCAGCCACGGTGAAAAGCTCTGTTCCACAAGGCACAGTACTCGCTCCCATCTTGTTCCTCATCCTCATATCTGACATAGACAAGGATGTCAACCACAGCACCGTGTCTTCCTTTGCAGATGACACCCGAATCTGCATGACAGTGTCTTCCATTGCAGACACTGCAAGGCTCCAGGCGGACATCAACCAAATCTTTCAGTGGGCTGCAGAAAACAATATGAAGTTCAACGATGAGAAATTTCAATTACTCAGATATGGTAAACACGAGGAAATTAAATCTTCATCAGAGTACAAAACAAATTCTGGCCACAAAATAGAGCGTAACACCAACGTCAAAGACCTGGGAGTGATCATGTCAGAGGATCTCACCTTCAAGGACCATAACGTTGTATCAATCGCATCTGCTAGAAAAATGACAGGATGGATAATGAGAACCTTCAAAACTAGGGATGCCAAGCCCATGATGACACTCTTCAGGTCACTTGTTCTATCTAGGCTGGAATATTGCTGCACACTAACAGCACCTTTCAAGGCAGGTGAAATTGCTGACCTAGAAAATGTACAGAGAACCTTCACAGCGTGCATAACGGAGATAAAACACCTCAATTACTGGGAGCGCTTGAGGTTCCTGAACCTGTATTCCCTGGAACGCAGGCGGGAGAGATACATGATTATATACATCTGGAAAATCCTAGAGGGACTAGTACCGAACTTGCACACGAAAATCACTCACTACGAAAGCAAAAGACTTGGCAGACGATGCAACATCCCCCCAATGAAAAGCAGGGGTGTCACTAGCACGTTAAGAGACCATACAATAAGTGTCAGGCGCCCGAGACTGTTCAACTGCCTCCCAGCACACATAAGGGGGATTACCAACAGACCCTTGGCAGTCTTCAAGCTGGCACTGGACAAGCACCTAAAGTCGGTTCCTGATCAGCCGGGCTGTGGCTCGTACGTTGGTTTGCGTGCAGCCAGCAGTAACAGCCTGGTTGATCAGGCTCTGATCCACCAGGAGGCCTGGTCACAGACCGGGCCGTGGGGGCGTTGACCCCCGGAACTCTCTCCAGGTAAACTCCAGGTAACAGCAACCTGAAATTCAACACCCATATCCAACACATAAAAAATATATCTAAAACTGTTGGCATCCTCTCAAACAGACGTTACTGTGTACCACAAACAGCACTAGCTCACGCGACGGGCTGGAGTTTTGAGACTCTATGACCGCGGGTTCAATCCCGGCCGGGGGTATGGTTTCTAGCTCATTACCTTTGTAACTTGCTCAGCTATCAGAACTTAGCTAGACAACACCCCCCGTCCTTCCCAACCTTAAGCGCTTTCTTGACAGTTGCAATAACACTCATAGACACAATTCTAGACACAGAAATATCTAACATGGGTCGAGAATCTGGAAGTCTCTGCCAGAAATCCCCAGAACCACTGGTTCAGCTAGCACTTTTAAAACTACAGTTAGACACCACCGTATCTCCTTAACCTACCCCAGGCCATCATAAATAAATACGTAAAAACTATACGTGCATTTACTCAATATCATGAACTTAGTTAAAACATTATAATCAATATATACTTACTCTCAATATCTATAACCATTCCATATTGTCCACCTCAGGTTAATAATCAAACAGTAATTCTTCTCTGCCAGACTTATTAAAGTCATATAGCATGAACTAACAGAATATTAAGTTTTCTTGTATTCAATGTAACTCACCATATGTACAAAATTACTGCCCTGTTATTGCCTTATTAATCTTAAGTTAGACTTAAGTTTCCCCGAAATGTTCTGCATATAAACGTGTTTTTGACATGTACACCAAGTTGTTCTACTCCTTTGTACAATAATGTATCATGCTGCAATAAAATTATTATTATTATTATTATTATTATTATTATTATTATTATTATTATTATTATTATTATTATTATGTTCTAGCGGTACCATGTTATGTTGGCATATATCTGACGATACCACGTTTTGACGGTACATCATCGTGACGGTACCGTGTTCTCATAACACGTCTTCTTGACAGTACCGCACCATGACGGTAAGAGTTCACTTGACAGTAATGTACCATGACAGTAAGTGTTCACGTGACAGTACTGTACCTTGAACCTTGACGGAAAGAGTTCACTTGACAGTACCGTACCTTGACACTAAGTGTTCACGTGACAGTGCTGTACCTTGAACCTTGACGGAAAGAGTTCACTTGACAGTACCGTACCTTGACACTAAGTGTTCATGTGACAGTGCTGTACCCTGTACCTTGGCGGTAAGTGTTCAGGTGACAGTACCGTACCTTGTACCTTGACGGTAAGAGTTCACTTGACAGTACCGTACCTTGTACCTTGACGGTAAGTGTTCAGGTGACAGTACTGTACCTTGTACCTTGACGGTAAGAGTTCACTTGACAGTACCGTACCTTGACACTAAGTGTTCACGTGACAGTACTGTACCTTGTACCTTGACGGTAAGAGTTCACTTGACAGTACTGTACTTTGGCAGTAAGTGTTCACGTGACGGTACTGTACCTTGTACCATGACGGTAAGAGTTCACTTGACAGTACCGTACCTTGACACTAAGTGTTCACGTGACAGTACTGTACCTTGTACCATGACGGTAAGAGTTCACTTGACAGTACTGTACTTTGGCAGTAAGTGTTCACGTGACAGTACTGTACCATGTACCATGACGGTAAGTGTTCAGGTGACAGTACTGTACCTTAACACTAAGTGTTCACGTGACAGTGCTGTACCTTGTACCTAGGCGGTAAATGTTCACGTGACAGTACTGTACCTTGACGGTAAGTGTTCACGTGACACTACTGCTCCTTGACGGTAAGTGTTCACGTGACACTACTGCTCCTTGACGGTAAGTGTTCACGTGACAGTACTGTACCTTGTACCTTGGCGGTAAGTGTTCACGTGACAGTACTGTACCTTGTACCTTGACGGTAAGTGTTCACGTGACAGTACTGTACCTTGTACCTTGACCGTAAGTGTTCACGTGACAGTACTGTACCTTGTACCTTGACGGTAAGTGTTCACGTGACAGTACTGTACCTTGACCGTAAGTGTTCACGTGACAGTACTGTACCTTGACGGTAAGTGTTCACGTGACAATACTGTACCTTGACGGTAAGTGTTCACGTGACAGTACTGTACCTTGACGGTATGAGTTCACTTGACAGTACTGTACCTTGACGGTAAGTGTTCACGTGACAATACTGTACCTTGACGGTAAGTGTTCACGTGACAGTACTGTACCTTGACGATAAGTGTTCACGTGACAGTACTGTACCTTGACCGTAAGTGTTCACGTGACAGTACTGTACCTTGACCGTAAGTGTTCACGTGACAGTACTGTACCTTGACGGTAAGTGTTCACGTGACAATACTGTACCTTGACGGTAAGTGTTCACGTGACAGTACTGTACATTGACGGAAAGAGTTCACTTGACAGTACCGTACCTTGGCAGTAAGTGTTCACGTGACAATACTGTACCTTGACGGTAAGTGTTCACGTGACAGTACTGTACATTGACGGTATGAGTTCACTTGACAGTACCGTACCTTGGCAGTAAGTGTTCACGTGACAGTACTGTACCTTGTACCTTGACGGTAAGTTTTCATGTGACAGTACCGTACCTTGACGGTAAGTGTTCACGTGACAACTGTACCTTGACGGTAAGTGTTCACGTGACAACTGTACCTTGACGGTAAGTGGTCAGGTGACAGTACTGTACCTTAACACTAAGTGTTCACGTGACAGTGCTGTACCTTGTACCTTGGCGGTAAATGTTCACGTGACAGTACTGTACCTTGACGGTAAGTGTTCACGTGACACTACTACTCCTTGACGGTAAGTGTTCACGTGACACTACTGCTCCTTGACGGTAAGTGTTCACGTGACAGTACTGTACCTTGTACCTTGGCGGTAAGTGTTCACGTGACAGTACTGTACCTTGACGGTAAGTGTTCACGTGACAACTGTACCTTGACGGTAAGTGTTCACGTGACAACTGTACCTTGACGGTAAGTGTTCACGTGACAACTGTACCTTGACGGTAAGTGTTCACGTGACAACTGTACCTTGACGGTAAGTGTTCACGTGACAACTGTACCTTGACGGTAAGTGTTCACGTGACAACTGTACCTTGACGGTAAGTGTTCAGGTGACAGTACTGTACCTTAACACTAAGTGTTCACGTGACAGTGCTGTACCTTGTACCTTGGCGGTAAATGTTCACGTGACAGTACTGTACCTTGACGGTAAGTGTTCACGTGACACTACTGCTCCTTGACGGTAAGTGTTCACGTGACACTACTGCTCCTTGACGGTAAGTGTTCACGTGACAGTACTGCACCTTGTACCTTGACCGAAAGTGTTCACATGACAGTGCTGTACCTTGACGGTAAGTGCTCACGTGGCAGTACTGTACCTTGTACATTGACGGAAAGTGTTCACGTATGGTGGTGCTTCCACCAACACCATGGGTATGGTGGCACTACCACCAACACCATGGGTATGGTGGTACTACCACCCACACCATGGATATGGTGGTACTACCACCAACACCATGGGTATGGTGGCACTACCCTTAACACCATGGATATGGTGGTACTACCACCAACACCATGGGTATGGTGGTACTACCACCAACACTGTGGGTATGGTGGTACTACCACCAACACCATGGGCATGGTGGTACTACAACCAACACCATGGGTATGGTGGTACTACAACCAACACCATGGGTATGGTGGTACTCCATCAACACCATGGGTATGGTGGTACTACCACCAACACCATGTGTATGGTGATACTACCACCAACACCAAGCGTATCGTGGTACTACCACCAACACCATGGGTATGGTGGTACTACCACCAACACCATGGGTATGGTGGTACTACCACTAACACAATGGGTATGGTGGTACTTCCACCAACACCATGGGTATGGTGGTACTATCACCAACACCATAGGTATGGTGGTACTACCACCAACACCATGGGTATGGTGGTACTACCACTAACACAATGGGTATGGTGGTACTTCCACCAACACCATGGGTATGGTGGTACTATCACCAACACCATAGGTATGGTGGTACTACCACCAACACCATGGGTATGGTGGTACTACCACCAACACCATGGGTATGGTGGTACTACCACCAACACCGTAGGTATGGTGGTACTACCACAAACACCATGGGTATGGTGGTACTACCACCAACACCATGGGTATGGTGGCACTACCACCAACACCATGGGTATGGCGGCAGTACTATCACCAACACCATGGGTATGGTGGTACTACCACCAACACCATTGGTATGGTGGCACTACCACCAACACCATGGGTATGGCGGTACTACCACCAACACCATGAGTATGGTGGTACTACCACCAACACCATGGGTATGGTGGTACTTCCACTAACACCATGAGTATGGTAGTACTACCACCAACACCATGGGTATGGTGGTACTACCACCAACACCATGGGTATGGTGGTACTTCCACTAACACCATGGGTATGGTAGTACTACCACCAACACCATGAGTATGGTAGTACTACCACCAACACCATGGGTATGGTGGTACTTCCACCAACACCATGGGTATGGTGGTACTTCCACCAACACCATGGGTATGGTGGTACTTCCACCAACACCATGGGTATGGTAGTACTACCACCAACGCCATGGGCATGGTGGTACTGCCCCCCCCTATACACACACACACAGAATGAAGAGGCGGGACCAGGAGTTAGGACTCGACCCCTGCAAACTCAACTAGGTGAGTACAACTGAGTACACACACACACACACACACACACACACACACACACACACACACACACACACACACACACACACACACACACACACACACACACACACACACACACACACTTTTTAAGAAAGGAGACAAACGAATCACTAAACTACAGACTAGTGTCTCTGACGTGTATATTATGCGAAGTCTTGAAGATTATCAGGAGAGTGGTGGAACACCTGGAATGGAACAAGATTATAAACGACAACCAGCACAGATTCATGGAAGGAAAATCCTGTCACAAACCTTCTGGAGTTCTATGACAATGTAGCAGAAGTAACACACGAGAGAGAGGGGTGGGTTGATTGTATTTTCCTGGACTGCAGTAAGACCTTCGACACAGTTTCTCACAGGAGATTAGTGCAGAAGCTAGAGCACCAAGCGCGTATAACAGGAAGGGCACTGCAATGGATCAGAGAATACCTGACAGGGAGGCAACAACGAGTCATGGTACGTGATGAGGTATCACAGTGGGCGCCTGTGACGAGCGGGGTCCTACAGGGGTCAGTCCTAGGACCAGTGCTGCTTTTGATATATGTGAATGACATGGTCGAAGGGATACACTCAGAAGTGTCCCTGTTCACAGATGATTTGAAGTTAGTGAGAAGAATTAAATCAGGTTAGGATCAGGCAGGTCTACAAAGAGACCTGGACAGGCTGGACACGTGGTCCAACAACTGGCTTCTCGAATTCAACCCAGCCAAATGCTGAGTCATGAAAATTGGGGAAGGGCAAAGAAGACCGCGGACCGATTATAGGCTAGGTGGACAAAGACTGCAAACCTCACTCAAGGAGAAAGATCTTGGTGTGACCATAACACCGAGCACGTCTCTGGAGGCACACATCAACCAGATAGGTGCTGCAGCATATGGGCGCCTGGGAAATCTGAGAATAGCGTTCCGATACCTTAGTAAGGAATCGTTCAAGACAATGTGCACTGTGTACGTAAGGCCCATACTGGAGTATGCAGCACCAGTTTGGAACCTACACCTGGTCAAAGACGTCGAGAAATTAAAGAAAGTACAAAGATTTGCAACAACTCTAGTTCCGGAGCTCAGAGATATGTCTTACGAAGAAAGGTTGAGGGAAATCAGACTGACGACACTGGAGGACAGAAGGGTCAGGGGAGACATGATAACAACATACAAAATAATGCGTGGAATAGACAAGGTGGACAGAGACAGGATGTTCCAGAGAAGGGACACAGGAACAAGGGGTCACAATTGGAAGCTGAAGACTCAGACGAGTCACTGGGATGTTGGGAAGTACTTCAGTCGCAGATTCGTCAGGAAGTGGAATAGCCTAGCAAGTGATGTAGTGGAGGCAGGAACCATACGTAGCTTTAAGACGACGTATGACAAAGCTCAGGAAGCAGAGAGAGAGAGAGAGAGAGAGAGAGAGAGAGAGAGAGAGAGAGAGAGAGAGAGAGAGAGAGAGAGAGAGAGAGAGAGAGAGAGAGAGAGAGAGAGAGAGAGAGAGAGAGAGAGAGAGGACCTATTAGCGATCAGTGAAGAGGCGAGGGCCAGGAGCTGACCACAGGAGCAACCACAATTAGGCGAGTACACACACACACACATACACACTCACCAGTGTTATCGTCGTGCTGGGTGGAGGTGGCCTGGTCACCTGCTTCATTCTACACTCCTATAAATACTGTTCCAATTTTGACGTCACCACGCCACGCCCTCCTCCTGGTCTCTCGCAAGACACGCCCACCTCCTTCTCCTCCTCCTCCTCCTCCTCCTCCTCCAACTTCAGATATTTTAACAACAATCCCGGTCATTTTTCTTAACTTCACAGAACCTTCACTCATTTCTTTAAGTTCCACAAGCCACGCCCACCTTCCTCTGATGTTCCACAAGCCACGCCCACCTTCCCTCTGATGTTCCACAAGCCACGCCCACCTTCCCTCTGATGTTCCACAAGCCACGCCCACCTTCCCTCTGATGTTCCACAAGCCACGCCCACCTTCCCTCTGATGTTCCACAAGCCACGCCCACCTTCCCTCTGATGTTCCACAAGCCACGCCCACCTTCCCTCTGATGTTCCACAAGCCACGCCCACCTTCCCTCTGATGTTCCACAAGCCACGCCCACCTTCCCTCTGATGTTCCACAAGCCACGCCCACCTTCCCTCTGATGTTCCACAAGCCACGCCCACCTTCCCTCTGATGTTCCACAAGCCACGCCCACCTTCCCTCTGATGTTCCACAAGCCACGCCCACCTTCCCTCTGATGTTCCACAAGCCACGCCCACCTTCCCTCTGATGTTCCACAAGCCAGGCCCACCTTCCCTCTGATGTTCCACAAGCCACGCCCACCTTCCCTCTGATGTTCCACAAGCCAGGCCCACCTTCCCTCTGATGTTCCACAAGCCAGGCCCACCTTCCCTCTGATGTTCCACAAGCCAGGCCCACCTTCCCTCTGATGTTCCACAAGCCAGGCCCACCTTCCCTCTGATGTTCCACAAGCCAGGCCCACCTTCCCTCTGATGTTCCACAAGCCACGCCCACCCTCCCTCTGTTCCACAAGCCACGCCCACCTTCCCTCTGATGTTCCACAAGCCACGCCCACCCTCCCTCTGTTCCACAAGCCACACCCACCTTCCCTCTGATGTTCCACAAGCCACGCCCACCCTCCCTCTGTTCCACAAGCCACGCCCACCTTCCCTCTGATGTTCCACAAGCCACGCCCACATTCCCTCTGATGTTCCACAAGCCACGCCCACCTTCCCTCTGATGTTCCACAAGCCACGCCCACCCTCCCTCTGTTCCACAAGCCAAACCCACCTTCCCTCTGATGTTCCACAAGCCACGCCCACCTTCCCTCTGATGTTCCACAAGCCACGCCCACCTTCCCTCTGATGTTCCACAAGCCACGCCCACCTTCCTCTGATGTTCCACAAGCCACGCCCACCTTCCTCTGATGTTCCACAAGCCACGCCCACCTTCCTCTGATGTTCCACAAGCCACGCCCACCTTCCCTCTGATGTTCCACAAGCCACGCCCACCTTCCCTCTGATGTTCCACAAGCCACGCCCACCTTCCCTCTGATGTTCCACAAGCCACGCCCACCTTCCCTCTGATGTTCCACAAGCCACGCCCATCTTCCACCTGATGTTCCACAAGCCACGCCCACCTTCCCTCTGATGTTCCACAAGCCACGCCCACCTTCCACCTGATGTTCCACAAGCCACGCCCACCTTCCCTCTGATGTTCCACAAGCCACGCCCACCTTCCCTCTGATGTTCCACAAGCCACGCCCACCCTCCCTCTGATGTTCCACAAGCCACGCCCACCCTCCCTCTGTTCCACAAGCCAAACCCACCTTCCCTCTGATGTTCCACAAGCCACGCCCACCTTCCCTCTGATGTTCCACAAGCCACGCCCACCTTCCCTCTGATGTTCCACAAGCCACGCCCACCTTCCACCTGATATTCCACAAGCCACGCCCACCTTCCCTCTGATGTTCCACAAGCCACGCCTACCCTCCCTCTGTTCCACAAGCTACGCCCACCTTCCCTCTGATGTTCCACAAGCCAGGCCCACCTTCCCTCTGATGTTCCACAAGCCACGCCCACCTTCCCTCTGATGTTCCACAAGCCACGCCCACCTTCCCTCTGATGTTCCACAAGCCACGCCCACCTTCCCTCTGATGTTCCACAAGCCACGCCCACCTTCCCTCTGATGTTCCACAAGCCACGCCCACCTTCCCTCTGATGTTCCACAAGCCACGCCCACCTTCCCTCTGATGTTCCACAAGCCACGTCCACCTTCCCTCTGATGTTCCACAAGCCACGCCCACCTTCCCTCTGATGTTCCACAAGCCACGCCCACCTTCCCTCTGATGTTCCACAAGCCACGCCCACCTTCCCTCTGATGTTCCACAAGCCACGCCCACCCTCCCTCTGATGTTCCACAAGCCACGCCCACCCTCCCTCTGTTCCACAAGCCAAACCCACCTTCCCTCTGATGTTCCACAAGCCACGCCCACCTTCCCTCTGATGTTCCATAAGCCACGCCCACCTTCCACCTGATGTTCCACAAGCCACGCCCACCTTCCCTCTGATGTTCCACAAGCCACGCCTACCCTCCCTCTGTTCCACAAGCCACGCCCACCTTCCCTCTGATGTTCCACAAGCCAGGCCCACCTTCCCTCTGATGTTCCACAAGCCACGCCCACCTTCCCTCTGATGTTCCACAAGCCACGCCCACCCTCCCTCTGTTCCACAAGCCACGCCCACCTTCCCTCTGATGTTCCACAAGCCACGCCCACCTTCCCTCTGATGTTCCACAAGCCACGCCCACCTTCCCTCTGATGTTCCACAAGCCACGCCCACCTTCCCTCTGATGTTCCACAAGCCACGCCCACCTTCCCTCTGATGTTCCACAAGCCACGCCCACCTTCCCTCTGATGTTCCACAAGCCACGCCCACCTTCCCTCTGATGTTCCACAAGCCACGCCCACCCTCCCTCTGTTCCACAACCCACGCCCACCTTCCCTCTGATGTTCCACAAGCCACGCCCACCTTCCCTCTGATGTTCCACAAGCCACGCCCACCTTCCCTCTGATGTTTCACAAGCCACGCCCACCTTCCCTCTGATGTTCCACAAGCCACGCCCACCTTCCCTCTGATGTTCCATAAGCCACGCCCACCTTTCCTCTGATGTTCCACAAGCCACGCCCACCTTTCCTCTGATGTTCCACAAGCCACGCCCACCTTCCCTCTGATGTTCCACAAGCCACACCCACCTTCCCTCTGATGTTCCACAAGCCACGCCCACCTTCCCTCTGATGTTCCACAAGCCACGCCCACCTTCCCTCTGATGTTCCACAAGCCACGCCCACCTTCCCTCTGATGTTCCACAAGCCACGCCCACCTTCCCTCTGATGTTCCACAAGCCACGCCCACCTTCCCTCTTATGTTCCACAAGCCACGCCCACCTTCCCTCTGATGTTCCACAAGCCACGCCCACCTTTCCTCTGATGTTCCACAAGCCACGCCCACCTTCCCTCTGATGTTCCACAAGCCACGCCCACCTTCCCTCTGATGTTCCACAAGCCACGCCCACCTTTCCTCTGATGTTCCACAAGCCACGCCCACCTTCCCTCTGATGTTCCACAAGCCACGCCCACCTTCCCTCTGATGTTTCACAAGCCACGCCCACCTTCCCTCTGATGTTCCACAAGCCACGCCCACCTTCCCTCTGATGTTCCACAAGCCACGCCCACCTTCCCTCTGATGTTCCACAAGCCACGCCCACCTTCCCTCTGATGTTCCAGTCCTTTTTATGTATAGTAGGAGGTAGTTGAACAGTCTTGGGCCTTTGATACTTAGTGTGTTGTTTCTTCGCAGACTCGTGGCGCCCTGCTGTTCATTGGGGGATACTGCATCACCTGCCGAGTCTTGTGCTTTGGTTGGGCATGATTTTCGTGTGTAAATTTGGAACAAGTCCCTCTAGGATTTTCTAAATGTATATTATCATGTATCTTTCTGGCTTAAGTTCCAGGGAGTAAAAATCAAGGGACTTCAACCATTCGCAGTAATTTAGGTGCTTTATTGTACTTGTACGTGTCATGAAAGTTCTCTGTACATTCTCCAGTTCTGCAAATTCATCTGCCTTGAAAGGGGCAGTTAGTGTACAACAATATTCCAGTCTAGAAAGAACAAGCCTTTTGAAGAGAATCATCATGTGTTTGGCATCCCTAGTTTTGGAGGTTCTCATTATCCATCGTATCATTTTCCTAGCAAATGTGGTAGATACATTGTTGTAATCTTTGAAAGTGAGATTCTCGAACACTGTCACTCCCAGATCCTTCACTTTAATTTTTCGCTTTAGTTTACTCACCTAGTTGTGGTTGCAGGGGTCGATTCATAGCTCCTGGCCCCGCCTCTTCACTGGTCGCTACTGGGTCACTCTCCCTGCACCATGAGCTTTATAATACCTCTGCTTAAAGCTATGTATGGATCCTGCCTCCACTACATCGCTTCCCAAACTATTCCACTTCCTGACTACTCTGCGGCTGAAGAAATACTTCCTAACATCCCTGTGATTCATCTAGTTCTTCAACTTTCAACTGTGTCCCCTTGTTGCTGTGTCCCGTCTCTGGAACATTCTGTCTCTGTCCACCTTGTCAATTCCTCTCAGTTTTTTACATGTCGTTGTCATGTCCTTCCTATCTCTCCCATCCTCCAGTGTCGTCAGGTCGATTTCCCTTAACCTCTCCTCGTAGGACATACCCCTTAGTTCTGGGACTAATCTTGTTGCAAACCTTTGCACTTTCTCTAGTTTCTTTACGTGCTTTGCTAGATGTGGGTTCCAAACTGGTGCCGCATATTCTAATATAGGCCTAACATACACAGTGTACAGGGTCTTGAACGATTCCTTATTAAGATGTCGGAATGCTGTTCTGAGGTTTGCTAGGTGCCCATATGCTGCAGCACTTATTTGGTTGATGTGCGCCTCAGGAGATGTGCCTGGTGTTATACTCATCCCAAGATCTTTTTTCTTGAGTGAGGTTTGTAGTCTCTGGCTCCCCTAGACTGTACTCCCTCCGGTCTTCTTTGCCCTTCCCCAATCTTCATGAATTTGCGTTTGGTGGGGTTTAACTCCAGGAGTCAATTGCTGGGCCAGGCCTGCAGCCTGTCCAGATCCCTTTGTAGTCCTGCCTGGTCCTCGTCTGATTGAATTCTCATCAACTTCACGTCATCTGCAAACAGGGACACTTCGGAGTCTATTCCTTCCGTCATGTGGTTCACAAATACTAGAAACAGCACCAGTCCTAGGACTGACTTTTGTGGAACCCCACTCGTCACAGGCACCCACTCTGACACTTCGCCTCGTACCATGACTCGCTGCTGTCTTCCTGACAGGTATTCCCTGATCCATTGTAGTGCCTTCCCTGTTATCCCTGCCTGGTTTTGCACTAATCTCTTGTGTGAAACTGTGTCAAACGCCTCCTTACAGTCCAAGAATATGCAATCTACCCACCCCTCTCTCTCTTGTCTTACTGCTGTCACCCTGTCACAGAACTCCAGTAGGTTTGTGACACAGGATTTCCCATCCCTGAAACCATGTTGGCTGTTGTTGATAAGCTCCTTTCTTTCTATGTGTTCCACCACTCATCTGATAATCTTCTCCATGATTTTGCATACTATTCATATCAGTGACACTGGTCTGTAGTTTAGTGCTTCTTGTCTGTCTCTTTTTTTAAAAATTGGGGCTACATTTGCTGTCTTCCATACCTCAGGTAATCTCCCTGTTTCGATAGATGTGTTGAATATTGTTGTTAGGGGTACACATAGTGCCTCTGCACCCTCTATCAGGACCCATGGAGAGATCTTATCCGGCCCTATCGCATTTGAGGTGTCTAGCTTGCTCAGCAGCCTCTTCACTTCGTCCTCGGTTGTAATTATTGTGTCCAACACTTGGTGGTGTACCCCACCTGGAGTCCCTTCTGTCTCCTCTGTGAACACTTCTTTGAATCTCATGTTGAGTTCCTCACATACTTCTCGGTCGTTTCTTGTGATCTCTCCTCCTTCCTTCCTTAGCCTGATTACCTGGTCCTTGACTGTTGTTTTCCTCCTGATGTGGCTGCACAACAGCTTCAGCTTAGATTTGGCTTTCTCTGCTATGTCGTTTTCATATTGTCGTTGGGCCTCCCTTCAGTGGTCATGTGTGGTCATACCTGTCCTATGCTCTCTGGGAGTTAGCGTGGGGTGTTACCTAGCACCATGGCTTGTTGTAGTGTTTTAGAATCTCAGGTTCATGCGTTGAAGAAGGAGGATCTACTTCTTTAGGAGGAAAATAGGAGGTTGAAGCTTTGCCTAGATGGGTTTGGGAGTGAAAGTGAGAAGGATTTAGCTGGTAAGGAGGAAATGGTCACCAGCAGTGAGAGTGGCAGCCGCTTTAAGTGGCAAGTGGTTCACAGTTCAGGAAGGAGGACGATCAGGAGGGCTAACAGAGAAGATGTGAAGGTAGGAAATCGATTCTCTGTTCTCCAGGACGAGTGCACTTCAGTGGTTAGTGAGCTTGAAGGTACCACTGATTCCCCTGCTGATTGAGGTAAGAATGTTTTAATTGTAGGAGATTCTCAGGTAAGATATATGGACCATGCTCTTTGTAACAGAGATAGAAAGGTCAGATAGAGGGTGTGCCTTTCAAGAGCTGGTGTTGGTGACATAGTCAGCAGTTGGATAATATTATGTCAGGTAATGGGAAGAAGACCATTATCTGTCTTAGTGCTGTGGGTAATGACATTGGGAGGGGCAGGAGACAGGAGCTGCTGGATAAGTACAGGTTAGCCATAGAAGTAGTCAAGTCTAAGGGAGGGATCCCAGTCATATGTAGCATCTTGCCTAGAAAGGGAGTGGGCAATGAATGGATGTCTAAGGCAATTGGTATAAATTGCTGGCTAGACAGGTACTGCAAGGAACTTGCAATCCCATTCATTGATATATGAGACATATTCTATGGCAAACGTGATATGTATGCAAGGGATGGGGTTCATCTCTCTGGGGATGGAGTGCTTGCATAAGCCAGTTCGATTGAGGGGGTAATTGATGACTTGTCTAGGAATTTAGACTGATAGATTATAGAGGTATGTGTGTTTATGAGAAACAATCAGGCTGCAGTAATAGGGTTAAAAACATCAGATATTACCAGGATACCTCAGGGATATGTTTAAAAGACAAGATTAAAAATAAAGTTGCTAGTAATGGCAAATCAATTGATCAACAAACAAAGAGGGATAGTAGAGGGCAACGAGTGACCAACTCCCTTAAAGTTTACTATGCAAATAGTAGGAGTCTAAGAAATAAGATAGAAGAGCTAAGATTACTTGCAAGTGCAGGCAATATAGATATTATTGGTATAACAAAGACCTGGTTCAACCTGAAAGATAGAGAAATGCCTTCTGAATGCAACATACAGGGTTATAAACTATTCCACACTGATAGGGTCAACAGGAAAGCTGGGGGGGTGGCGATGTATGTCAGAGGTAATTTAAATTGTTGTCTTAGACATGATATAAGATTAGAAACATCGAACACAGAATCTGTTTGGCTACAGTTTCTCGAGGGTCGTGAAAATTAATTTTGGGTGTGATTTATAGGCCCCCAAACCTTGATAGGGAGTGCAGTAAGCTGTTATGGGACGAAATTCATAAGGCATCTAGATTTATTTATTTATTTATTTATTTATTAATTTGAATATGATACAGTGAAGTACAAAAGAATACAGTAAAATGCAGCATGCCAAAGCCACTTGAATGCATAGCATTACGGGCAGGCTTAAAATTAACTTAAGATTAACTAAGCAATGATATATTCAGTGGTACAAAAATTATTGTAAAACAGATAACAATTTAGTACAAAAGAGAATTACAAAGACAGGTCATATGGTCATTACTGTGTTGCTGTGTAATCACTAGAATGGAGTATTCTGTTAGGTAATGAAGTTAAATAGTAACAAAGTTTGATTGGATCACAGGTTGACATTTATGAGATACAATAATGAGATACATATATGAGATACAATTTATGAGATACAATTATTCAGTATTTATTTAGTTGTGGGTGAGTAAGTGATTTTTGAGAAGAGACTTGAATT
The DNA here is from genome assembly GCF_038502225.1 of Cherax quadricarinatus. Classification (NCBI taxonomy): domain Eukaryota; kingdom Metazoa; phylum Arthropoda; class Malacostraca; order Decapoda; family Parastacidae; genus Cherax; species Cherax quadricarinatus. The sequence continues at coordinate 6,850 of NW_027196679.1, read as the reverse complement.
TATAAACAGACAGTGTTTCTTTTATATTCACAGGTAATGAATTCCAGATTTTAGGGCCTTTTATGTGCATTGAGTTTTTGCATAGCGTGAGGTGGACACGAGGAACATCAAAGAGTGATCTGTGCCTTGTGTTATGGTCATGTGTTCTGTTGAGGTTGGTAAGGAGATGTTTGAGGGGAGGGTTTATGTCAGAGTTAAGTGTTCTATGTATGTAATAGGTGCAGTAATAAGTATGGATGTTTTGTATTGTGAGTAGGTTTAGAGTTTTGAATATTGGTGGAGTGTGCTGTCTGTAGTGGGAATTTGTTATCATTCTGACTGCAGCCTTTTGTTGGGTGATTAGTGGTCTGAGATGGTTTATTGTTGTTGAGCCCCATGCACAAATTCCATAGGTGAGATAGGGGTAAATAAGTGAGTGATATAGGGCCAGGAGGGCTGACTGTGGAACATAGTACCGTATCTTCGATAGTATGCCTACAGTCTTGGAAATTTTTTTGGAAATTTGTTGTATATGTGTTTGAAATTTGAGTCTATTATCAAGGTGGATTCCTAGGAATTTTCCCTCTGTGATTTTTGTGATATGTGATCCATTTATCATTATGTTAAGAGACACATCTGCAGCTCTGTTACCAAACTGAATGTAGTAGGTTTTGTCAATGTTTAGAGTAAGTCTGTTGGTCCTTATCAAGGGTGATATTTTCTGTAATTCGGTATTTACAGTATTGGCTAGCATGACTGCGCTCGGGTGGGAGTAGAGGTATGTAGTGTCATCTGCAAATAGTGTGGGTTTGAGTAGTTGCGATGCATTTGGTAGGTCAATTATGTATATGAGAAAGAGAAGAGGGCCAAGGACACTTCCCTGTGGGACACCAACTGTAATTGGCTGTGCGGAAGAGTTAAGATAAGATAAGATAAGATAAGATTTTGTTCGGATTTTTAACCCCGGAGGGTTAGCCACCCAGGATAACCCAAGAAAGTCAGTGCGTCATCGAGGACTGTCTAACTTATTTCCATTGGGGTCCTTAATCTTGTCCCCCAGGATGCGACCCACACCAGTCGGCTAACACCCAGGTACCTATTTGCTGCTAGGTGAACAGGACAATAGGTGTAAGGAAACGTGTCGGAATTTCCACCCGCCGGGAATCGAACCCGGGCCCTCCGTGTGTGAAGCGGGAGCTTTAGCCACCAGACCACCGGGCCATTTGTGTACACATATTGGCTTCTGTTGCTGAGGTATGACTTTAGGTAGTTGAGGGAGCGCCCTCTTATACCATAGTGTGACAATTTTATGTGGAGCAAGTCGTGGTCAACTGTATCGAAAGCTTTACGTTAGTCAATGAAGATCCCTAGTGGGACTTCTTTTTTCTCTGTATATATATGTTCTAGCATATGGATAATAGCATCATTAGTATTTTTATTAGGCCTGAACCCAAACTGACAGTGGCTGAGTATGTTGTGGGAGATGAGGTAGGAATAGATACGCTTATGGATTAATTTTTCAAAGATTTTAGAGAGAGGGTGTAAGTTGGATATTGGCCTATAGTTATTCAAGTCTGTTTGGTCTCCTCCTTTATGGATCGGGGTGACCCTTTCTATTTTGAGAACTGTAGGAAAGGTAGAGGATTCAATGGATTTGTTAAAGAGTGTTGCAATGATTGGTGATAGCACCTGTGACACTTTTTTGTATATAATGGGTGGTAAGGTATTTAAATCTCCTGTCTTGTTTTTTAGTTTGTTAATAATAAGGGAGACTTCAGTTGGGTTAGTCGGAGCTAGGAACAGTGTGTTCGGGTAGTTGCCAGTGAGGTAGTCATTGGGTGGGGTATCTGAGCTTGGGATTTTATTGGCAAGGTTTTTTCCTATAGTGGAGAAGAAATCATTGAGTCTGTTGTTTCAGTTGGTGGAAGTTGGAGTTCATCTGGTTTTGTTAATTCAATTTTGCTATTTCGTGTTATCTTTTTTGTTCCCAGAATTTCTGATAGGGTTTTCCAGGTCTTTTTTATGTCGCCTCGTAAGTTGGATAATCTATTCTCATAATACAATTTTTTAGCCCTTCTTAATAGGCTGGTTAGATATGAAAATGTTGTGTTAATGGGAGATTTTAACTTTAGACATATTGATTGGAACAATATGACAGGAAATCTTGTGTCTAGTGACTTTCTTGATACGGTTCAGGATTGCTTTTTAGAACAGTTTGTGACAGAACCAACTAGAGGAAGCAATCTACTAGCTAGACTTGGTTCTTGCCAACAAAGAATCACTAATTAATAATCTTGAGGTTAATGATGAGCTGGGGGAAAGTGATCACAAATCACTTGGTTTCAATATATCATGGAATTACCCAGATAACTGCAATCAAATCTCTCTCCCAGACTTTCGCTTGGCCGATTTCATGGGACTGAAAAATTACCTGGGTAGGCTAAATTGGCATGATCTGACTTTGGGTCAGGTAGGTGATCTTGGTTGCCAATATGACGTTTTTCAGAGCATAGTTCTAGCTGCCCACACAACTTTTGTTCTGAGTAGAGAAATTAGATCTAACAAAAATGATCCCAAATGGATGAACAATAGATCAAAACATCTCATTGGTCAAAAGAGAGTCATATACAGGCGTATCAGAAGAGGGGATGGGCAGTTAAGAATTCAATATATTCAATTAAAGAGAAATAAAAAAAGGAATAAGAAAAGCAAAAAGGGATTATAAGGCTAAGGTCGCTAGGGATTCGAAGACTAACCCAAAAGGGTCCTTTCAGGTATACAGAAGTAAGATTAGGGACAAGATAGGCCCACTTAAGAGTAACTCAGGTCAGATCACTGACAGTGATAAGGATATGTGTGAAATTTTCAATACCTACTTCCTCTCAGTTTTTACCCAGGAAAATTCTAGTGAAATTTCTGAAATAATAGGTTATGTAGAACAGGACGATAATAAACTATGCACGATTGTGGTAACTAGTGACATGGTCCTCAGACAAATAGAGAAATTAAAACCTAACAAATCCTCAGGTCCTGATGAACTGTTTACAAGAGTGTTAAAGGAATGTAAAGAGGAACTTAGCATACCTTTGGCTAATCTTTTCAACATATCACTACAAACTGGCATAGTGTCTGATAAGTGGAAAATGGCAAATGTAATACCTATTTACAAGGCAGGTGACAGGTCCTTAGCTTCGAACTATAGACCGATAAGCCTTACCTCTATAGTGGGAAAATTTATGGAATCAATAATTGCCGAAGCAATTCGTAGCCATCTTGATAGGAATAAATTGATTAACGAATCTCAACACTGTCTTACAAATTTACTAACTTTTTTCACTAAAGTATTTGAGGAGGTAGATCATGGTATTGAATATGATATTGTGTATATGGACTTCAGGAAGGCTTTCGATAGAGTTCCACATCAGAGGCTACTGAGGAAACTTAAGGCACACGGAATAGGAGGAGAAGTTTTTTCCTGGGTAGAGGCGTGGCTGACAAATAGGCGGCAGAGAGTTTGCATAAATGGAGAGAAATCAGAATGGGGGCACGTCACAAGCGGTGTTCCACAGGGGTCAGTGTTGGGCCCGTTGTTATTCACAGTTTACATACACGACATAGAGGAGGGAATAAATAGCGACATAAGCAAATTTGCTGATGACACCAAAATAGACCGTCTAATTCATTCTAATGAGGACACTTTCTTTTATATTTTATTTAAAACTCAGGTACAAAATATATGGGTACATAATCAATATGTAACAAGATACAGGTAGTAAACAATAATCAACTGTGACTACACAAATACCAAAGAAGCACATGTATAATAACATCAGAACTGGCTGCTGCACTCAAATCAAACACTGCTTATATGTCCTGTGCTTCACGTGAAAAGATGGTCTTATAAAAAACGATAGATTCCTACCTAGTAATGTTTACACTCCCCCCCCCTCTTGAAAACGTGCCACTTTCACCTTAGTATATATACTCAGTGACAAATCTCTTACACATTTATAAGAGCATTAAGGACTTCAATGACAAAATATATAAACACAATCCAGCCAGCTAAACGGCTGACTATAATACAAGGAATGTCTGAACATGATGGCACACATCCACCACTGAACACAAACCACACCCTAACCCTCATATACCCTATGGTATGTAGATGAATGGTTCAGAGAACCGACATGTTGATAAATTAGACACATGAGCAACTCTTGGGAATCTTTATTGAGGAAACGTTTCGCCACACAGTGGCTTCATCAGTCCATACGTAGGAGAAACTTGAAGAACAGGAGGAGAATGAGGTAATCAGTCCCTCAACCTTGAGTCGATGTGTTCAAGATTGATGGACTGAACACATCGACTCAAGGTTGAGGGACTGATTACCTCATTCTCCTCCTGTTCTTCAAGTTTCTCCTACGTATGGACTGATGAAGCCACTGTGTGGCGAAACGTTTCCTCAATAAAGATTCCCAAGAGTTGCACATGTGTCTAATTTACCCTATGGTAATAATCAATATCATGCACGGTGATGGATTTAATACACTACCGCTGACACTTAAACTCCCCCCCCCACATGCCTAGTAACTGTGTCCGTCATCACCACTCATAACTACCAACAGTCATTGATGGTAATTAGCGTCTTATAATATATATCACCCTAAAACACGCTATGTACATAAACCTACCAAAATAAATTTACACATTGGTCCCTCCTGCAGACAGATTTTTAACAATATCTGCAGATTTTTTTTTACATCCTTCTGAGACTGGACAACATTAGACATCTTAAAATTTATGACATGTGTTTCGCATGACCTGCTATTGCAGAGATTGCTTACACTCCTACCCCCCCCCCCCAAGTGAAAACTGTCCAGTTTCACCTGGTTATACACAAGATCAAAAACTCATTCATATAATCATACATAATGAACTTGTGAAAAACATCTGTAACAATATATAGGCAAGAACACCCCAGGCAAGATCTTACATTATATATACAATACCAAAATGTACCACTAGTTAAAAAACAGGTATGAATGCCTCACTATTATGACAAATTACATTGGTCATTTTAAATTATGCTCAACTACATATATAGGTAGACACGTATGGTTACAGGTTACAGAATCTCTACTAGCAAGACTCAGGTCCAGTCATAAAGGCTCTATTCCTCCCATAACCATACCATCCACACCCTACCACTAAATACCTATGATACAATCAAAATGTTTATATACTAACATGCTTACATACATCCTTACAAAACATAAAGGAATCGTTAAATAAATATATAATCATTGGTGTTCACAATAACACCAAGACACATTACATTGGATATCTAAATTTACATAATTATGTAGATAAGGTTATAACATAATGTCACCTCAACCAGGTGACAATAACTGCCAATGATAATATTTCTTACACCTCATAAAAAGTGCGTTAGTTCAACAACTCTCACTTCCATCAAATCACACACAACCTTAGCAACTGTCAACCCCATGAGGCGACCCCGTGTCATACCCCTGACATCCCTTCCCACAGTAGCATACACCATCCCTATCCTACCCCTTCTTCCTGATTTACAAGTCTAATAATACCCCTAACGTTAGTTCTCTGTATCCCACTGGAAAATCCCTTTCCCACCTCCGCCCATAAATATCCCTGTTTCGACACAACGTTTTATAAAACGTAACCGCTAATACCCGCCGCTTCACCTCGCTAACACCTTTCCTCCGCATTCCCCACGATATGTAAATATAATCTACCATAATGTACCCCACAGCCCTAATAATACTCTCGTCCATACCCACCACGTCAAGACTTAATGCCCGCAGAACAGAAATGCTTTTACCCCTTATCCTATGCAGCACCCTGCTCAACCAACCCCTGACGCTCCCCATCCCCTCACAAAAATACACTACGTGGAACGCAGAATCCTCCCCTCCACATATTCCACAGACCCTTCCCCAACCACCCGTCTAGCCCGTAAAACCACACCCGACGGTAAAATCCCATGCAAAAAATGATACATCACCTCACGCCCACGGGGTTGTAACCTTAACCTACTGAACCTTCCCCATATACTTCCCCAGTCATACATGGGGAAAATTCCCTCTACCGGTGCCACTACCCTCCCCACTAACATCCTACACAGCCTACCTATTTTTACCTTTCCCAGATCCCTAACCAACACCAGAGTCCTCAAAATCGTTTCACACTCATGCAACTCTACCCCAGAATACATATGTTTCAATCTACTGTGTATCTTGACCAAACCCCCCCACCCACACCCTCCCTCATCACCTCCCTCTTAATTTATTTATTTATTTATTTATTTATTTATTATAAATTTGTGCACACATACAGAGGTACAAAAAAATACAGATAAGAGCAGTATGCCAAAGCCACTTATACTATGCATAGCATTACGGGCTGGCTTAAAATTAACTTAAGATTAATTAAGCAATGATGAAGTCAGTGATAAAACATTAATGTAAACAGATTACTATAAAGCACAAGTGAGTATTACAAAGACAGGTCATATGAAGGATTCTGTTAGGTAGTGTATTTAAAAAAATAATAAAGTTAGATTGGGTTTTAGGTTTAACATTTATGTGATATAATTGTGAGAAACATTTAAGATACATTTTACCCTCTGCTTTAAATTCATTAAACCCAACCCCCCCTGACGCACAGGTAACATTACCACATCCCTTTTAAGCCAATCACAGCCCACTGAGTACTTGGATACCAAAATGACGGAACCTACAGGACGGAGGGTAAATACTGTCTGGATTGAGCTGGTTCATGTCACATTAAGTGGTGCTACGATGAACGTCCTTCTCCCTGGCATCATAAGAGA
>NW_027196678.1:22500-81829 GCF_038502225.1 Cherax quadricarinatus | reverse complement strand
ATTAAAGAACTAGTCCTAACACGTTATGCATAGTGGTATTTTTATAGAGAATAAAAAATAAAAAAAAGTCTAAAATTAGTAACAAGAAGATAATTAGGGAATTAAAAAATGATGGTGTAGTGAAGCGCCAGCTGCGACACAGCTGGCTGGGCCGATTGGCTCAGCTGGGTGACCTAATATGATGGTCACTCGGACTACAGCGCCAGAATATATTGGACAGCAGATGGCAAGACCACCTGCTTTACCTGGGCAAGGAACCATAGTGGTAGATCCGGCACAAACATCACTGGAAAAGAATGCCACAGTGAAGAATAAAGCCATACCGACCCTTTGATCAGAGTCTGCGGGGAAACATTGATTGAAGGCTTCCTTTTTAGTATGAAATTCATGACTGCAATAAAATTAACATATCAATAACGACAACAGGAATAAGATCAACAATCATCAAACAAGGTTTCCACCATAAGCACTTCCTTGTTAGATCATCAAACAGCAAGTAAACTGGTTTTGCCTGCCATGTCGTATTACAGAACTGAGATTCACCTTCACCTGCTGTGCACCTGTGGGTTACAAGTTGAAAACGGAACGTTGTTGTATTTGATTAAGATTCATCTGACGACAACAGGTATGAATAAAGAACTCTAATAGTGGGTACTTTCTGTAACCAAGGACTGTTGGAGACCATGAGTGGTTCCTGTGTAAAAGTCAACCGAGGATAAGAGGACGTCAGAAATGCAGGAGAATAAACTTGCTAGGTGAACAAGCCAGAGCGTAGAGCAAAATTGTGACTAACAGTGATAGAAAAACCAAAATACCTTGAGTTAGGAATGGAGTTAATTTAGAGCAGATTTAGAGTTGATTTAGAGTGGATGAAGTGTTTATATTAAATACGTTAACTTATCAGTATTTATATAAAGGAGAATAACTTACAACTAACCTACAAATTTGAATAAGATTTTTACGAAACTCGTGTCGTTCTATTTTAAACAGATGTGTCTGCATGATAATGGTTCAGGATTAACCAAAAAGTCATGAAAAGTTACAACTTCAAAATGTAAGTTATTTTGAAACTTATATTTAGAAATTAAATAGTTTGCTGAATTTATAGATTCAGTGAAAACATATGACAGAGAGGATAAAGAAGCAAAGTAAATCCAGTGTAACAGATGTTAGTTCTTATAAAGTTTTCAGGTGTTTATATGAGGAGACTGAAGCTCTGTGAGACGGTCTAACAAATAAACATATATTAGTTATGTCACCTGGGTTGTGTAATGTTTCATAAGTTTCCATTCACTTCCATTCTTACATTTCCTGATTTATCATTTTCTCTCACCAGTTATGTTGACTTACACTGTAATTAAAATAACTTCTTTTAATGAGTCACTGTCATTGTAACACTAAAGCAACAAATGTTCTTTCGTTATACATGTAAATAGTAATACCAGATACAAAGAACTTGACTTTACACAGTTACAACACACCTATACAGACTATGTTGTCATACACAGTATCAGAAGAGATGAAAATGACCACACGTTATGCATAGTAAACACATAAAAAACTCATTTCGCAGATACATGAGAAATACAATGATCAAGTTGTTTAATACAGTAACACCAAAGTTACAAAGATCATGCTGTAATATGTATAAAACATGTAGAAACCTTAACTCAAAAATTAAAAAGTATGAAATATGAACAGAGAAACAAATTGAAAAATAATGGCCTCTCCATGGTAGTCTGGACGGAGAACAAATTTTTATGTTCTGGCTGGACGACGTTTCTGAACTTGCTTGGAGGACGTATTTACTTGACGCAGATTTCTTGCCTGTCCTTCCCTGTTATCACATCTAGTTGTATATACTGGTATTGTAACACTTTTATTCTAGTATCATATTTGTACAATGTTTAGTGTGGAGGGAAGTCATTGTTCAAGTTAACTTCCTCTCTGAGGAAATACTGTGTTACCAACTACCAACTCTCAACATCTCCCTCAAGAGTAAGAATTATTTTATATTTTTTGATATGAGACAAATTTGCTATGAGAGTGTGAGTAAGAGTGAAGAACACATTATAACACATTGTCAAAGAATGTTGATATTGACCAAGTTAAGATATAATAAACATCAACACAGATCTCATTAAAAGTTGGTTGTGTCAAGTGTGTAGTTTTCTCGCCACTATAAACTGTACACTGATTAACATAATTTATTGCTTCATTACTATTTAGTAATGATAACAGTGATAACAAGAGATCACAATACTGTTTTAACCTAATAAACTGTAGTTAACTAACACTCTTAACATTAATCAGTAGTTCAATTAATTAAAATAGATATCCGGTTTTCGCTTTGTTCTTCTCCTTTATCTTTCATTTATTATCAGAAATATTTTGTTAAAAATGCAAGCATTCCATTATTAATTTTACACAAATAACCCGCTCATACGAGAGAGAGGAATTCACGACGATGTTTCGGTCCGAACCTAGACCATTTACGAAGTCACACTAACAGAAAAGACTGAGGCAGCAGGAAAAAGAACGGGAACAAGAAAAGGGAGAAGAAGAAGAAGCGGAAGTCGTAGAAGAAGAAACAATGGTAGAAGGAAGTAGGGAGAGAAGTTTTTTTCATCTTTTTACTAAAAATTATTTGTAGTGTTTATTATTTGAGTAATGATAATTATTGTTAAACTTTACAATAATTGTTGAGCTCTCAACTTCCATCTGCAACTCTTGTCACTCTTCATATATTATATTTGTAAAGAAATATTTGTTGCAGTTGTTTAAACCACTTTTAACAGACCGGAATATTGAATTAAATGAATGATTTCCATTCATTGCATCATAAATATTTAAACCTCACACAAAGATTTGCCACCTAAAAATATATATATTAAAATTGAGCGAATATTCTTAACTGGAAGTTGGTAGATGTAATTATGATGGTTCACGATGGTCACTGAGGCCGCACTCCACTTAGTCTTTATTATCAAGTTTATTTTATACCCTAAACATTTACATTAATGTAACATAGTATATCACAACATTCATATAATACATGCTGAAATCTATTCATCAGTACATTACGTAGTGAACCATAACATTTATGTTACATTAAATGCCAACTTTTATACATTACAGTACCTACCAACATTAATGGGAGACATTAATTAACAAAGAGATGTGCTGATCAGGTTACTATTACGGAGTTCTGTAAAAAAAATATTTATGTAAAATAGCGCTCCATATATATCATATCCCATTTGCATTTTCTTTTTTTTTTTGCCTCGACTATTTGCAGCCGACTGGGTTCACCTAGCTATCATGCGAGACCTTTGGTCTAGGGAAGGGATATTACGGAGTACTGCAAAAAAATATTTATATAAAATAACGCTCCATATATAATATAATTTTCCGTGTAGTATACTGAAAGTGGACGTGTATTATTTCCTGAAAACGAACGCGTTTTAGTCCTGTCAGTCAGGCAGTGGCAGGACAGGAGCAGATGAGAGGTGTTTAGTTCAGTACGAGTCGGGTGGTGACGGGGGTCAAGTCATCATGTTTGGGCGGTAGTTTGAGCAGGTAATTTTGTTAAGTTTTTTAGTGTATACTATAGGTGTTTGTATTTAAGTGCTCTCATGTTTATTTGCAGAGGCCTGTTTATGCGATAGTACTGTATGGTGTTTTGCCTTCTGGTAATTAGTCTACCAGACAGAAGTGAAGACCGGGGTGTGTATGTCATGTAGCATCCCTGATCATTTATTTTAACTCATTAGCAGCAGTGTGCTAGTGTATTAATGTGAACTGAAGTGTGTTGGTTTTTTGTAGTAGTTATAAGTTGTATATAAGCTACTATTAATATAGATATATTTTTATATAGGTAAGTTTTTGTCCTTCCTTCATGATAATAATTAATATTGTTTAATATGAGTACATGCTGGCCCAAGGTTTGCTGTGTGTTTCAGAGTATTTTTATAACCCCGAGACAGCAGTGTGAGCAGCCTTTAGGAGCCACGAACATTTTATTTAAGTTACGACATTAAAGTCGTAACAATTACTACAAATATTTTATTATCGTAATCCAGTTTCCTGAGTTGTTACTTTATAATCTTATTTCCTAACAGATTTTTATGGAATATATGTGTGTGACATATTATTATGAAGATTCTTATATACATAAATGCGTATGCATGTGCTTGTGTGTACATGCATGATCGTATATGTGTGGATGCCAGTGAGGAAATGTATACATGATGTAAGTGCTAGTGTGTACACTTATGGACCCGTGTATGTCTTGCAAGTGCACAAGATGACTAACCCATAAAACAAACATTAATTTATATTACAATTTTCCTGGTGGTGTAGAGTTTAGTGTATATGACACGAGTACTCATCAAAACATTATATTTTTTTTATTTGTACCTTTATACAGATATATAATCAAATGATATTAACAGGAATAATAAAAAAAAATATAATAAAACTTTTCCAGCGAAACTTGACCTATTGACCAAACTCACTCTGGTGATCCATCATCCAACCTCCCCACCAAGTTCCAATATTTTTTTGTATTAATTCTTATTTGTATTCTCTCAGTCTAGTGAATGCTAATGTTGTTCTTGTGAAAGTTTGTTGATTAAGTAATTATATGGAGATGTTCACAGTTTTATTTGCTAATTTATGCAAGTGAATGTGGAAGGTGAACTACAGATAATTGTGTAAATTGAACTAAAGGTGCATAAGTAAAACGAATTACACAATTAACCCTCGTCGTAAGCTTCTCTTTCCTGTTTGCGGGTTATTTATGAATTGTACCAGTCACAATATTGTGTCTTATTGATCTTTAAGACGATTTACAGGTGAAGGTGTCACGACAAATTACAGGTGAAGGTATGATGAGAAATACTGGTGAGTTAGAGACTCTGACTACAAAGAACATTGTTTTAGACATATAAATCATCTACACTAATTTTTTCGTTGTGTAATAAAACTTCACTGGATAAGCTGTAGTCGGCTTTTAGCAGGTAAAAATGTATATTGTAAAAGTAAATAAACAATTTATTTTTCATTTAGAGAATAGTTTTCATTACTATTTCTTGCAGTGCTCTTGAAACAAATTTTAAATGTTGGGTTAAAATTTTGTAATTTTGGTAATTACTAATAAATCTTTCTTTGCTTTATTAATTTACCAAGTATTATTGTTTGAAAATATAAGTGATGTTGTGTGCTATTTAAAAAGGTGTAGAAAAGACAGTATTTGCAGGAAAGCCTTTAATGCAACAACGTTTCTCTGTTGATGTTTGTTCAGAGACTTGGTCAATCTCTGCACACTTTGTGATGTGTGCTAATGTTCTCTAAACTCTCACACACACTCATGTCTCTTTATCAATTAGTAATAATGTGATTTACACTCACACACTAAATCGGACTAAAAAAATAGCTTTCGTATCATAAAAGAAAGCAAGAAACTTTTATAGTACATTTGAGGGGGACGTTGAGAGCTTTGAACCCCAAACACAGCATTTCCTCAAAGAGGAACTTAACTCTTCAAATGTAGCCTCACCATGGAGCATTACCCATATTTGATATTAGAACAAATGTTTTAATATCCTTATATACATGCAGATGTAATTACAGAGGAGGACACACACAATCTGTGCTGAGTAAATACATCCACCCGGGTAGACTCGTACCGTAGTCCAGCCAGAGGAGAACTTCCCGTCCGGATACACCACCATGGTGAGGCCAATTATTTTAAACTTTATTCTTCTATTTATATGTCATAGTTTTTAATTTCTTAATTTAAATAGTGTTCACATGGAAATACTTAGAGGAAGAGTGAGGGCGAGGTGTAGTGTGACGTAGAAAACTTAACACACACAACTGTGTAGGAAGGCAGGGAGGAAACTAGGTGTGGAGAGAAGGAGGTAGAATAGTAGGTAGGTAGGTAGACAGGGAGGGAGGGAAGGCGGAAGATCGCTTCATTATCAATGGACTGAGCGTGTGTGAGAGTGGTGGTGGTCAAAATGTTTACAAGTATGGCATTATCCTCTCACTTTTTATTCTTTTTCTCTCTTATAAATCATAAGGAAATATGGTAAGGGCGATAATGGTGACTGGGAACAATATGAAGGATCCACAACTCCTTAGCAAGTTTACCTGAGGAGGTAAGTAGTAGTGAGTGTTCTAATAAGATGTTGATCTTACGTCTTGATATTTTTATCCTTTCTCTCTCATATTTTAAAGTAAGGTCAGAAAAACGTTGTGGTGATGCAGGAGATAATGATTACTTTGAAAACACGACATGTGGATAATGAGACTTATGTACAGTTCAGGACATTTATTGAAGAAAACTGAATTGTGCATAAGTGTTTTTTTCCTCATCTTGTTGGTATCACCAAACCATTTCCTCACACGACAACATATTAGCAAGATTTATTGTAGTAGAATATTCTGGTGTTCTTTAGTACCTTTTTACCTCTCACATCTTAATACAAAAAAAGGAAAAGCGATGTGGATACACAGGTGATAATGGTAACTTAGATCACACCTACACAAACTTTGTTGAAGGTGTTGGTAGGAGTTAGAAGGAGTTGCGGTCACCTATTACATTGTTTACTCTGTTTGGTTTTATTTGATAAAAATACGAAACTCTATTTCATAACCTTTGGTAAAACAAACAATACTCTCTTCCTCTCCCCTTCCTCTTTCCCCTCCCCACACTCTTGAACCTCCCCTCCCCTCCTCTATCTCTCCCCTGCCCCCAAACAAATATGCATACCTTTAATTTCTGCAGTATATTCGTACTTACATACTGTACAATCACACACACACACACACACACACACACACACACACACACACACACACACACACACACACACACACACACACACACACACACACACACACACACACACACACACACACACACACACACACACACACACACACACACACACACACAAATATATATATATATATATATATATATATATATATATATATATATATATATATATATATATATATATATATATATATATATATATATATATATATATATATATATATATATATATACATATATATGCAAAACAACCACTCTGAAAGAATAGAGAAATTCCAAGCGCTTTCGTGACTACTCACATTATCAAGGAACTATGAAAGTAAAGCATCCAAGGAAGGTATATAAGGGGTCTGGCCAACACCTCACTATCAGATCCCACAACGGTTAAACACCTGACGCGCGCCGGCCCAACTGGACAGGTCCTTTGCACAACCACCAACAAACTATTCTACCCAAGAAAATTTTTAAAATTATTATTTGTCCAGTGTATTATTAAATTCTTCCCAAATTCTATTAATTATAAATGGATCTAATTTATATAAACCAAAGGAAATATTCATATTATTGTCAAAACTGCTTTTTATGAAACAAGATTCAGTTATATTCCTGTCGACCATGGACTTGCTTGATACTACTTTCTCAACTTTTTGAAAATCAATTGGATGGTTAAAATCTCTTACATGAATAAATAGAGCATTGGAATCTTGTCCAGTTCTAATGCTATATTTATGTTGTTTTAATCTTAGTCAGGTGTTTAACCGTTGTGGGATCTGATAGTGAAGTGTTGGCCATGACCCCTTATATACCTTCCTTGGATGCTTTACTTTCATAGTTCCTTGATAATGTGAGTAGTCACGAAAGCGCTTGGAATTTCTCTATTCTTTCAGAGTGGTTGCTTTGCATATTCTGAAATCACCTGTTTACTGTGATCTTATTGCACACACACACACCACACATGCACACATACACACACTCACACACACCACACACACACTCACACACCACACACACACATATATATATATATATATATATATATATATATATATATATATATATATATATATGTATATATGTGTGTGTGTGTGTGTGTGTGTGTGTGTGTGTGTGTGTGTGTATGTGTGTGTGTGTGCGCAAAGTAATGAAGATCTGGAAAGGGCAAAGAAGAATTAAATAGAGTATAGTCCAGGGGGGCAAAGACTACAAACCTCACTCAAGGAAAAAGATCTTGGGGTGAGTATAATACTGATCACATCTGAGGCGCACATCAACCAAATAACTGATGCAGCATATGGGTGACAAGCGAATCTAAGAATAGCATTCCGACATCTCAGTAAGGGGCCTTCCGGACATTGTACACTGCGTACGTCACGCCCATGTTAGAGTATGCGGCTCCAGTTTGGAACCCTCACCTGTCCAAGCACGTTAAGAAAGTAGAGAATGTGCAAAGGTTTGCAACAAGACTAGTCCCGGAGATAAGGGGCATGTCCTACGAGGAGAGGTTAAAGGATATCAACCTGACAACATGGAGGGCAGGAGGAACAGGGAGGACATGATAACGACAGAAAATACTGAGAGGAATCGACAAAGTGAACAGAGACAGGATGTTCCAGAGACGGGACCGGGGCCGGATTTATAATGGGGCAAAGGGGACAAATGCCCCGGGCCCCCCCCTGCCACAGGGGCCCCCGGGCGAAGGACTTATTTATAACAAAATATAATAATAATAAAATTTGTTTATTAACAAAAGGAATTAACAAATAAAGTGTGTGTGGGGGGGGGCATCAGAAAATAGAAAGAAAGGCGACCCCCACTAACTCTCCCTTTGAATAACTGGGCTTGACTTAACTATTTCTAGTTAACGTCAGTTATGAATAAACATAGGCTATATATTATAATTATGATGGGGTTGCATGATGTTACTAAAGTGTCCTGGAGGTGTACCACTATATCAGAATTAATATTTGACGTGTTCTTTAAGATTCAAAGTAAATTACCTAAAAAGTATAAAACAGGTGGAGAAGCCTTTCTTGGCCGTTATAACAAGCTGCCCTCTCCTAGTAGGCTTAATTTTTACAAAAAACGATTGAATCAATTTCTTTCTTGAAGTTAGACGGTTTTGATTTCTACCTTTTATAAATTACATTATTTTAACTTAAATGTCTAGTTGGTCGGTGGGTTGGTCAGTCGGTGCATTAGCAAATTATTATATAAAAAATATAGATAGATACCGAAAGCTTGACACCAAAGATATAAATAAATACACATCGGTAATTATTATATAGTGTAGATGGAATATATTACAAACTAAAAATTATAGTCAAATTTCTTCTTAAAATCAATAACATTGAGAAAAATAAAATCAGACGTCTTCCTCGAAACCTAACATTTTTTTTTTCGAAAACTGCCGTTTATCATTAATTTTAGATCATTTCTTATTTTTAATTTAATTTAATTTTCATGTTGAGGGCCCCCAAACCTAAAGTGCCCCGGGCCCCCCAAGGTCTAAATTCGGCCTGGATAGGACACAGCAACAAGGGATCACATTTGGAAGATGAGGACACACATGACTCACAAGGATGTTAGGAAGTATTTCTTCAGCCATAGAGTTAAACAAACAAGCACATGAATAGCAAGATATTTTTTGTCTTTTGTGTTATTTAAATTATAAAAATTACTCTCAGTCATAACAAAAAAAATGAAACTGTCAATGAGAATTAAAATTGTGATCGACTTATAACTTGATCCTTCTACTGACTACCATACCAGAGAGTACAGTGTCTTGACGCAGTTACTGACTACCATACCAGAGAGTACAGTGTCTTGACGCAGTTACTGACTACCATACCAGAGAGTACAGTGTCTTGACGCAGTTACTGACTACCATACCAGAGAGTACAGTGTCTTGACGCAGTTACTGACTACCATACCAGAGAGTACAGTGTCTTGACGCAGTTACTGACTACCATTCCAGAGAGTACAGTGTCTTGACACAGTTACTGACTACCATACCAGAGAGTACAGTGTCTTGACGCAGTTACTGACGTGTCCTGACGCAGTTACTGACTACCATACCAGAGAGTACAGTGTCCTGACGCAGTTACTGACTACCATACCAGAGAGTACAGTGTCCTGACGCAGTTACTGACTACCATACCAGAGAGTACAGTGTCCTGACGCAGTTACTGACCACCATACCAGAGAGTACAGTGTCCTGACGCAGTTACTGACCACCATACCAGAGAGTACAGTGTCCTGACGCAGTTACTGACCACCATACCAGAGAGTACAGTGTCCTGACGCAGCTACTGACTACCATACCAGAGAGTACAGTGTCCTGACGCAGTTACTGACTACCATACCAGAGAGTACAGTGTCCTGACGCAGTTACTGACTACCATACCAGAGAGTACAGTGTCCTGACGCAGTTACTGACTACCATACCAGAGAGTACAGTGTCCTGACGCAGTTACTGACTACCATACCAGAGAGTACAGTGTCCTGACGCAGTTAAAGTTAACTGTAATTGCTTTTCTCCTGCTATTAAAACATTTACTTATATATAGAATGGCGTAAGTTGTTACACTGGGCTTTCGGAGCAACTGATTTTGATCAAAAGAACCCAGGATCGAATCATGGCGAGGCTTAGTAGCTTTTTCTCTTGTTGAGTTCAGTATATTAATCCCCATATGTGAGACTTTAATACAATTCAATGTTTCTGTTCGATTTTGACCATCAATGAGTAAGACAGAGAAGCGAGGAGGAGATAAAGTCATAATATATACGAACGAGGGATGGAGGACGGTAATGGTACAGAAGTTTTGGTAGATAGTGTAAAAGATGTTGTAATAGTGGGTGTAGTTGTCATAGTAATAGTAGAAGTAGTAGCTGTAGTAGTAGTCGTAGTAGTACTGGAAGAATTATTGTAACCCAAAGATGGCAATAAGAATGTAGTAGTGATAAAAGAAAGGCCGAGACTGGAGTGCAACTACTAGTAGTAGTAGTCGTTGCATAGTATTATTATTAGTAGTAGTAATAGTAGATATAGAATAATTACCAGTAATACATGGAAATACTGGTAATACATGGAAAGTAATCCCTATTGTACAAATAGCATCACACATCATCAGTTAGTGGAGACAATGGCAGTGATCATCAGTTCTGGTTCATTAGACTATTACTGCTGTTTCTTCGCTAACACTTCACTCTCTACAACTTTTACCACTAGCACTACGACCTTCTTTTTTCCACTTCTGTCTCTGTTGCACTATTACCACTAGTACTATTTCATCTACTACTACTACTACTACGACTAAAACTACTATTAATACTACAAATTCTTCCACTACTATTACTACTACTACTCGATTTTCTACTTATGCTCCTATTACTTCTGATACTATTACTTCTGATACTATTACTTCTGATACTATTACTTCTGATACTATTACTCCTGATACTATTACTCCTGATACTATTACTTCTGATACTATTACTTCTGATACTATTACTTCTGATACTATTACTTCTGATACTATTACTTCTGATACTATTACTTCTGATACTATTACTCCTGATACTATTACTCCTGATACTATTACTTCTGATACTATTACTCCTGATACTATTCCTTCAGTAACACTAGACTCACTAAACTATTTTCACCACTAGTATCTTATTATTGCAACCTCTGTCTTTTTGTTGCTTTACTACCACTACTACTATTTACTACCACTACTACTATTTACTACCACTACTACTATTTACTACCACTACTACTATTTACTACCACTACTACTATTTACTACCACTACTACTATTTACTACCACTACTACTATTTACTACCACTACTACTATTTACTACCACTACTACTATTTACTACCACTACTACTATTTCAGCTATACTATTGCTATTTCTACATACTAATACCTCTATTATTACATCTACTACTATTTCTTCGCTAACACTATTCTCTTATCCTTTTATCACTACCACTATCACTACCACTATCACTACCACTATCACTACCACTACCACTACCACTACCACTATCACTACCACTATCACTATCACTACCACTATCACTACCACTATCACTACCACTACCACTATCACTACCACTATCACTACCACTATCACTATCACTACCACTATCACTACCACTATCACTATCACTACCACTATCACTACCACTATCACTACCACTATCACTACCACTACCACTATCACTACCACTATCACTATCACTACCACTATCACTACCACTATCACTATCACTATCACTATCACTACCACTATCACTACCCTTACAATTTGTCTTCTATGTTTGGCTCACTTGTAAACTAAATGAATATATATAAGTATGTATGTAATATATGTCGTGCCGAATAGGTGAAACTTGCTCTTTTAATTTAAATAGCAATGACCTTCTTGCCGAATAACGCAAGCAATAATTACGGAAAAATCATTTTTAACCTAACGAAAAAATTTTTGGTGTGTTTATTATTAAATTACTGTAAACTTATCTAAAATATATTTAGTTAGATTAGGCTAAATTAAATTGCGCTTGTTATAATAGGTTAGGTAAGTTTTCAGAGGATCTTTTGCCATGAGATTATTAATTTCTACATTACATAAATGAAAAAAAATATATATCTTTAAACGTAGAAGATAAAATTTTAGAAAAAACCTAATTTTAAATGTGTTCTTGCAAACTGACCAGCTTTACCTACATGGCATCACACACATACACACACACACACACACACACACACACACACACACACACACACACACACACACACACACACACACACACACACACACACACACACACACACACACACACACACACACACACACACACACACACACAGGACTCGACCCCTGCAACCACAAATAGGTGAGTACAAATAGGTGAGTACATATATATATATATATATATATATATATATATATATGTATATATATATGTATATATATATATATA
Source organism: Cherax quadricarinatus (assembly GCF_038502225.1). Taxonomy (NCBI): domain Eukaryota; kingdom Metazoa; phylum Arthropoda; class Malacostraca; order Decapoda; family Parastacidae; genus Cherax; species Cherax quadricarinatus. The sequence goes on along the minus strand of NW_027196678.1, from coordinate 68,990 downwards.
TATATATATATATATATATATATATATATATATATATATATATGTATATATATATGTATATATATAATGTGTGTGTGTGTGTATTTATACATATGTTTATATATAAACTGAAATAAATTACTACTTAAGACCTTGTGGTGTAACGGATAACACACCTGACTACGGTCAGAAGATACCAGGTTCGACTCCTGGCAAGGTTAACTGTATTTTTTATGCTTCTGCTATAAAAAAACATTTATTTATATATATAGATTGTCATAGGTTGATAGGTTGGACTGTGAATCAGAAGGTTGGAATCATGGCAAAGATCTTTTTTATGTTCTTGTTAAGTTCAGTATATTAAATACACAAATGTATGTCAACGTGTCGGTTCGATTTGGAGCATCAACAAGTAATACAGAGAAGCGAGGAGGAGAACACTTCCATAATATATGGTGGCGGAGGATGGTAGTGGTAAAAAGGTATTGATGGTGTAAACGAAGTCGTAATAGTACTAGTAGTGATAATATTACCTGTAATAGTAGTAGAAGTAATAGTAGAAGTAGTAGTTGCATTAGTAGTAGTGTAAGATGTAGCAGTAGTAGCAATGGTAGAATTATTGTAACAGAAAGAAAGGTGGTAATAAGAATAAAAGAGACAGAGACTGGTCAGTGTTAAGGACACTAGGTCAGTGAGCTTAAGCCGGTAGGAGAATTGGACCTGCCTCGCATAGGTCAGTTGGCCTGTTTCATTCTTCCTTCTTTCTTCTACTAGTAGTAGTTGTTAAATAGTATTAGTACAAGTAGTAGTAATAGTAAATATATAATAATTAACAAGGGCACTGAGTAACACTGTCAGTGTCTCCACTCGCTGAGTAACACTGTCAGTGTCTCCACTCACTGAGTAACACTGTCAGTGTCTCCACTCACTGAGTAACACTGTCAGTGTCTCCACTCACTGAGTAACACTGTCAGTGTCTCCACTCGCTGAGTAACACTGTCAGTGGCTCCAGCTCTACAAACAAACCTACGGCTTGGGAATGGGGTCCCCCATCAGTGCCGTCCTAGCCAACTTATACATGGAACACCTAGAGTCCGAACACTTCGCCAACATCATCCCTTCAAGCGTCACTTGGTTAACGTTACGTGGACGACGTCCTCGTAATAACTCTCAAACGTTTTGATGTACGGGATCTTCAGGCAAGGCTCAACGCAGTTGAACCGGCGATCCAGTTTACACTAGAAGAAGAGTCCAATGACAAGCTACCTTTCCTCTACGTCATCATTCACAAAGTAGACAACAACCTAAGATTTCAAGTTTATCGGAAACCCACCAATAAAAATGATCTCACACACTTCTATTCCAGTCAAGATACCAAGACCAAAAGAGGCATCATCATCGGGTTTTTCCTAAGAGCATACCGAATTTGTAGTCCTGAGTTTCTTGACGAGGAATGTACATACATTCACCAAACATTCACTGAGTTACATTTTCCTCCTTTTTTCATCAAAGACTGCAAGAAAAGAGCTCTTCAGATCATTAATTCTCCACGCACCAACACCACTCCCAACAAAGTTATAATTCTTCCCAACAGCCAGGTTGCACTGAACGTCTCAAAAGTACTTTCACAAGCTAACACCAGAGTCGCCATCGCTTCTAGCACTTCAATAAAGGATCTAACCAGGACAAAATCCAAGCATCACGAACAAGTCAATGCAGGAGTTTACACTATACCCTGTGGAGGCTGTGACAAGATTTACGTAGGTGAAACAACAAGAAACCTCGACACCCGCCTCAATGAACACATTTACGCATGTAGGAACGATAACTTGAACAACGCCTGTGTACAGCACCGAAATTCCACTAATCATCTCATGAAATTCAGAGATGCCCAATTAGTGATCAAAGAAACTAATTTCCGTAGACGCAAGTGCCTCGAATCAGCACTGATCGCTGTTTCGAATACAATTAAACAAAACAACGGCAGTTTCACCATCTCCATCACCCTGCCATCACATAGTCTCTCCTGTTATACTACACAAGCACATACAAGGAGTGAACACTGAAACAAGCTGCCTCTTTCCAGTCTATATTTGTCCAACCTATTTTTATGTTACCCAAGTAATAGCTTTTATATCCTTTTTCTCATGTACAAATTAATTGCTCTACCATATTGTATTACTTTTGTCACTACTACTTCTACTACCACCACTAGTGAACATCGAAATGGTACCTCACTAGTATTGCACCTCACTCTGAGCCTATATATACCCACTGTGTCCATGTATTGTTTGTAATGGCTTGATGAAGCTCCTGGAGAGCGAAACGTTGCCACAATAAAATGTCACATTAGTTGCACTTGTGTCCTTTTACTTTACATATTGTCGGTAATTCTACCAACTTTATTACATGATAGCCGTTGTTGACACATTACTGGACGACAGGTCTCCATATAATTTTTCTAGTATCATGGATGAGAAGACACAGGCCAGGACAAGGAGGAGGTGTTGTTTTGTGCTTTTCTGAAAGTGTACATGCCAAGTCCATTGATGTTACCACCCCTAATCACCTAGAAATAATGTTCAAGCTATGCTTAAGTACATGTGTACTAGCATGTGCAATAAAGAGGCCTCAGCGGCCGCAAGTAGACTCCATCAACTTTCTGATGGAAAAAGGTGGACTCCCTTCTGCTTCAATATAAGTGTCAACATATTATAATTGTTGGTTACCTCAACCAACATCTTAAACAGGGATTTTGATGAACTCTTTGCAGTGTTTGACATGAAAACCTTGTTGACTTCTCTACTTACATCTCTGGCTCCTTTCTGAACCCCGTAGTGAGTCATGTATCTGAAGGCAAACCTCTCGGCTGTGTTTAAACATCTGGCCACATGGCTGTCTTTACCACACTGAAGATAACAATGGACCAAGCTGAAAAATCAACACGAACAACCTAGCTGTGGGAAAGAGGAAACTTGCTGGCCCATTGCTCGGAGCTCGCCGCCTTCATTTGGAATGCTGTTTCCATGGAGACGTTAATAACCAAGTGATTGCTTTCGCATAACACAGATACAGTCCCTGTGGGCAGATGGGTCTTCAACTTTCTAACCACTAGAACACGAAGAGTTATGATGTACAGAGTTAACACAGTACTCGCCCCCTCTTGTTCCTCATCCTCATTTCAGACATAGAGATATAAATCATAACACCGTGCCTTCTTTTGCACTGAGGAGACGGTAAATCTCCAAGTGGATATAAACCAAATTTTCTAATGGGCCACGGAAAACATTATAATGCTCAAGGAGGACAAATTTCAGTTATTTCGTTATAGAAAACGTGAGGAAATAATAGCTGGAACGGAGTATACTAAAACTCTAACCACTCAATAGAGTTACAAAAGTAATGTGAAGGCCTTGGGAGTGTATTGTTAATGTCAGAGGATGTCACCTTCAAGGATTACAGCATTATTACTATTATTATCTGTGAAGTTATGATAAAATGCATAATGAGAACTTTTAAAGCAGGGGATGTCATACCAGTGATGACCATTTCTAAGTCTGTCCTGGACAACTGCTCTACATTAACACCCCCATTCAAGGCAGGTGAAATCGCATATCTAGGAAATGTACTGAGAATCTTCACTGTTTGTATTAGGTCAGTCAAGCACCTTAATTACTGGGAACGTTTTAAGGCAATTGACCCGTACACTCCGGAACGCAGGCAAGAAAGAAACATCGTAATCTACACCTGGAAAGTCCTAGAGGGGTTGGTACCAAATCTGCTCACAGAAATCACTTCCTACGAAAACATAAGATTTGGCAGACGGTGCAACATGTTTCCAGTGAAAAGAAGGTGCGCCATGTGTACACTAAGACATAAGCACAATAAGTGTCCGAGACACATGGTTGTTCAACATCCGCCATACATAAAAGACCCCTGGCTGCCTTCAAGAGGGAACGGGATATATACCTAAAGTCAGTGCCCGATCAGCAAGGCTGCGGTTTTTACAATGGATTGCGCAAGACCAACAGAGCATTGGAATCTTGTCCAGTTTTAATGCTATATTTATGTTGTTTTAATCTAATCTCGAGATTTTTACCAGTTTGACCGTAATAAACTTTATCGCAAATTTTACAAGGAATCTTATAGACACATCCGTCAGCATTTTGGGGGGAATTCTTTATCAAAAGTTTTTTACTGTATCAGAATTTTTTTACTGTAAAGAATTCCCCTCAAAATGCTGACGGATGTGTCTATAAGATTCCTTGTAAAATTTGCGATAAAGTTTATTATGGTCAAACTGGTAAAAATCTCGAGCTTAGATTAAAACAACATAAATATAGCATTAGAATTGGACAAGATTCCAATGCTCTATTTATTCATGTGAGAGATTTTATGCATCCAATTGATTTTCAAAAAGTTGATAAAGTTGTGTCAAGCAAGTCCATGGTCGACAGGAATATAATTGAATCTTGTTTCATAAAAAGCAGTTTTGAAAATAATATGAATATTTCCTTAGGTTTATATAAATTAGACTCATTTATAATTAATAAAATTTTGTTAGAGTTTAATAATGCATTGGACAAATAATAAACCTTATTTCTTGGGTAGAATATTTTGTTAGTGGGATGTCGTGAGGACCTGTCTAGTTGGACCAGCGGACCTACTGCAGTGTTCCTCTTTTCTTATGAGTCCGGTATTGTCGCGCGTCAGGTGTTTCTTTGTTGTGGGGGTTGACTGTGAGGTGTAGTCTAAGCCCTTTAATTGCCTTCCTTTGATGTATTACTTTCATAGTTCCTTGACAATGTGAGTAGTCACGAAAGCGCTTGGAATTTCACTACTCTTTCACAGTGGTTGTTTTGCATATTTTAAAATCACCTGTCTACTGTGATCTTATTGCATGCATATATATATATATATATATATATATATATATATATATATATATATATATATATATATATATATATATATATATATATATATATATATATATATACATTATTTTTTTTATTAACACATCAGCCGATTCCCACCAGGCAGGGTGGCCCGAAAAAGAAAAACTTTCATCATTCACTCCATCACTGTCTTGTCAGAGGGGTGTTTTACACTACAGTTATAAAACTGCAACTTAACACCCCTCCTTCAGAGTGCAGGCACTGTACTTCCCATCTCCAGGACTCAAGTCCGTCCTGCCGGTTTCCTTGAATCCCTTCATAAATGTTACTTTGCTCACACTCCAACAGCACGTCAAGTATTAAAAACCACTTGTCTCCATTCACTCCTATCAAATACGCTCACACACACACACACACACACACACACACACACACACACACATATATATATATATATATATATATATATATATATATATATATATATATATATATATATATATATATATATATATATATATATATATATATATATATATATATATATATATATATATATATATATATATATATATATATATATATATATATATATATATATATATATATATATATATATATGCAAAACAACCACTGTGAAAGAATAGAGAAATTCCAAGCGCTTTCGTGACTACTCACATTATGAAGGAACATTGTTCCTTGATAATGTGAATAGACACGAAAGCGCTTGGAATTTCTCTATTCACATTATCAAGGAACAATGTTCCTTCACAATGTGAGTAGTCACGAAAGCGCTTGGAATTTCTCTATTCTTTCACAGTGGTTGTTTTGCACACACACATATATATATATATATATATATATATATATATATATATATATATATATATATATATATATATATATATATATATATATATATATATATATATATATATATATATATATATATATATATATATATATATATATATATATATATATATATATATATATATATATATAAATATATATATATATATATATATATATATATATATACATATATATATATATGCAAAACAACCACTCTGAAAGAATAGAGAAATTCCAAGCACTTTCGTGACTACTCACATTATCAAGGAACTATGAAAGTGAAGCATCCAAGGAAGCTATATAAGGGGTCCGGCCAGCACCTCACTATCAGATCCCACAACGGTTAAACACGTGACACGCGGCGAGCCAACTTGGATAGGTCCTTTGCAAAACTCACCCCCAAGCTATTTATTTGTCCAGTGTATTATTAAATTCTTCCCAAATTCTATTAATTATAAATGGATCTAATTTATATAAACCAAAGGAAATATTCATATTATTGTCAAAACTGCTTTTTATGAAACAAGATTCAATTATATTCCTGTCGACCATGGACTTGCTTGATACTACTTTCTCAACTTTTTGAAAATCAATTGGATGGTTAAAATCTCTTACATGAATAAATAGAGCATTGGAATCTTGTCCAGTTCTAATGCTATATTTATGTTGTTTTAATCTTAGTTCGAGATTTTTACCAGTTTGACCGTAATAAACTTTATCGCAAATTTTACAAGGAATCTTATAAACACATCCATCAGCATTTTGGGAATAATTCTTAATCAATTCTTAATTCTTAATCCTTGATAATGTGAGTAGTCACGAAAGCGCTTGGAATTTCTCTATTTTTGCATATTTTGAAATCACCTGTTTACTGTGATCTTATTGCATATATATATATATATATATATATATATATATATATATATATATATATATATATATATATATATATATATATATATATATATATATATATATATATATATATATATATATATATATATATATATATATATATATATATATATATATATATATATATATATATATATATATATATATATATATATATATATATATATATATATATAATACATATATATATATATATATATATATATATATATATATATATATATATATATATGTATATATATATATATATATATAAATATATATATATATATATATATATATATATATATATATATAATAATAATAATAAGACCAAAGCACACATGTGATATCACAATATGCAGAACAACCACTGCAAAAAAATAGTGAAATTCCAAGCTTTTTCGTGATTTCTCACATTATCAGGAAAGTATAAATATAAAAGATTAACAGGAAAACATATAAAGATGAGACTACAGCTCACGGCCATATCACAACACCTGACACCTGTAGGTAGGTAGTCAGTGATCCGTGAAACAGCTTATATTCTGCCCTAAATTTTTTAATTTATCTAATGTGTTTTAAATTCTTCCCAAATTGTATTAATCATAAATGAATCCAGTTTATGTAACCTACAAGTAATATTCATATTGTTTTCAAAAATAGTTTTATCAGACTTGACTCTATCATACTCCTGTCGACCATGGACATGCTTAATACAACTTTCTCAGCCTTGTGAAAATCAATTGGATGGTTAAAATCTCTCACATGAATAAACAGAGCATTAGAGTCTTGCCCACTTCTAATGCTATATTTATGTTGCTTTATCCTAAGTTCAAGACTTTTACTAGTTTGACCGTAACAAACTAATTCACGTATTTGACAAAGAATTATATAAGAAGAACATAAGAACATAAGAACGAAGGAACACTGCAGAAGGCCTACTGGCCCATGCGAGGCAGGTCCAAGTCTCCTACCGGCTTAAGCCAATGCACCCAACCTAGTCAGGTCAGGTCACATTGACTTAAGGGAGGAACACGGCAACCGACCTGGTAGCACAAGCTATCAGGTCTAACTCACACCCACCCACATCCACTCATGTATTTATCCAACCTATTTTTAAAGCTACACAACGTTCTGGCCTCTATAACTGTACTTGGGAGTTTGTTCCACTCATCCACAACTCTATTACCAAACCAGTACTTTCCTATATCCTTCCTGAATCTGAATTTTTCCAACTTAAAACCATTGCTGCGAGTCCTGTCTAGGCTAGATATTTTCAGCACACTATTTACATCCCCTTTATTTATTCCTGTCTTCCATTTATACACCTCAATCATATCCCCCCTAATTCTACGTCTTTTTAGAGAGTGCAGATTCAGGGCCCTTAGTCTATCCTCATAGGGAAGGTTTCTGATACATGGGATCAACTTTGTCAACCTCCTTTGTACATTTTCCAGAGAATTTATATCCATTCTGTAATAAGGTGACCAAAACTGTGCAGCATAATCTAAATGAGGCCTAACCAAGGATGTATAGAGTTGAAGAACAACCTGAGGACTCCTATTATTTATGCTTCTTGATATGAAGCCAAGGATTCTATTAGCTTTATTGCGAACACTTATGCACTGTTGTCTTGGTTTCAGATCACTGCTAACCAGAACTCCTAAATCTTTTTCGCAATCCGTAATATTAAGATCTACATTATTTAGTTTATATGTGGCATGGTTATTGTCCTGTCCAACATTTAGAACTTTGCATTTGTCTATATTAAACTGCATCTGCCACTTCTCCGACCACTGCATCAGTCTATTCAAATCTTCCTGGAGTGCTCGAATGTCCTCGTCAGAATGAATTCGACGGCCTATTTTGGTGTCATCGGCAAACTTGCCGATGTCGCTCTTTATGCCCTCATCTATGTCGTTTATGTAGATTGTGAACAGCAGGGGGCCCAACACTGACCCCTGTGGAACACCGCTCGTGACACTTCCCCACTCTGATTTCTCCCCATTTATGCAAACTCTCTGCTGCCTATTTGTCAACCATGCCTCTATCCAGGAAAAAATTTCTCCTCCTATTCCATGTGCTTTAATTTTCCTCAATAGTCTCTGATGTGGGACCCTGTCAAAAGCCTTACTGAAGTCCATATACACAATATCATATTCATTACCATGATCTACCTCCTCAAATACCTTAGTGAAAAAAGTTAATAAATTCGTAAGGCAGGAACGCCCCTTTGTAAAACCATGCTGAGATTCGTTGATTAATTTATGCTTTTCAAGGTGGCTACGAACTGCCTCGGCAATTATTGATTCCATAAATTTTCCCACTATGGAGGTTAGGCTTATTGGTCTATAGTTCGAAGCTAAGGACCTGTCACCTGTTTTGAAAATAGGTATCACATTTGCCATTTTCCACTTATCTGGCACCATGCCAGTTTGTAGTGATATGTTGAAAAGATTAGCCAAAGGTGTGCTAAGCACCTCTTTACATTCCTTTAGAACCCTTGCATACAGTTCATCAGGGCCTGGGGATTTGTTAGGTTTTAATTTATATATTTGCCTAAGGACCATGTCACTTGTGACCCTAATAGTGCACAGTTTATTATCGTCCTGTTCTACATAATTTATCATTACTGGAATATCGCTGGTATCCTCCTGTGTAAAAACTGAGAGGAAGTATGTGTTAAAAATTCTACACATTTCCTTATCACTGTCAGTGAGCTGACCCGAGGAACTTTTGAGTGGGCCTATCTTGTCCCTGATCTTACTTCTGTATACCTGAAAGAATCCTTTTGGGTTAGTCTTCGATTCTCTTGCAACTTTAACCTCATAATCTCTTTTTGCTTTTCTAATTCCCTTTTTTATTTCTCTCTTTAACTGAATATATCGATTTCTCAATTGCCCCTCTCCTCTTTTGATTTGCCTATATATGCCTCTCTTTTGACCAATCAGATATTTTAATCTATTGTTCATCCATTTAGGATCATTTTTGTTTGATCTGATTTCCCTATTTGGAACATAATTTGACTGAGCAGCTAGAACTATGCCCTGGAAAGCATCATATCGGCAACCATCACCACCTACCTGACCCTTAGTCAGGTCATTCCAGTTCAGCCCACCTAAGTAATTTTTCAGTCCTATGAAATCAGCCAAGCGAAAGTCAGGGACGGAGACTTGATTGCCATTATTAGGGGAATTCCATGATATATTAAAACTGAGTGATTTGTGATTACTTTCCCCAAGCTCATCATTAACCTCAAGATTATTAATTAGTGTTTCCCTACTGGCAAGAACCAAGTCAAGGAGGTTATTTCCCCTAGTTGGCTCTGTCACAAACTGTTTTAAAAAACAATCCTGGATCGTATCAAGAAAGTCACCTGACTCTAAATTTCCTGTCAAATTGCTCCAGTCAATCTGTCTATAGTTGAAATCTCCCATTAGCACAACATTTTCGTATGTAGATGCCTTACGAATTTCGTCCCATAGAAGTTTACTGCACTCCCTATCAAGATTTGGGGCCCTGTAAATCACACCCAAAATTAGTTTTTCTCGGCCCTCGAGAAGCTGTAACCAAACAGATTCAGTGGCTGACGCTTCTAATTTAATATCTTGTCTAACACAACAATTTAAATTGTCTCTGACATACATCGCTACTCCACCACCTTTCCTGTTGACCCTGTCAGTGTGGAATAATTTATAGCCTTGTATGTGACATTCAGAGGGCATCTCTCTATCTTTCAGATTGAGCCAGGTCTCTGTTATAGCAATAATATCTATGTTTCCTGCACTTGCAATTAATCTTAGCTCATCTATCTTATTTCTTACACTCCTGCTATTAGTATAGTAAACCTTAAGGGAGCTAGTCCCTTGCTGCCCTCTGCTGTCCCCCTTTGTTTGCTGACCTGATCTATTGTCTTTATTTATAACTTCATGCTGAATGCCTTTTATACATTTACTGTTTCCAACCCAAGTGTTGCAACCTGCTTGTTTCCCACACACACCCATACCTCTATCTTCCATCAGTTTAAAATCATAGGCATTTCACCAATGGCCTTCTCAATCGAGTCTGCAAGTGCTACCACCCCAGCCCCAGAGAGATGTACCCCATCCCTTGCATACATATCATGTTTGCCATAAAAGTTGTTCCAGTTGTCAATGAATGGGATTGCAAGTTCCTTGCAGTATCTGTCTAGCCAGCAATTTACACCAATTGCCCTAGACAACCATTCATTTCCTACTCCCCTTCTAGGCAAGATGCTACATATGATTGGGATCCCTCCCTTAGACTTAATGAAATCTATAGCTGACCTGTACTTATCTAGCAGCTCTTCTCTCCTACCCTTCCCAATATCATTTCCACCAGCACTGAGACAGATAATGGGCTTGCTCCCATTACCTGACATGATATTATCCAGCCTGTTGACAATGTCCCAAACACCAGCTCCAGGGAAGCACACTCTATCTCTCATCTTCTTATTCCTATTACAAAAAGCACGGTCAATGTATCTTACCTGAGAGTCACCAACCACAAGAATGCGCTTACCTCCATTAGCAGGGGCAGTAGTACCCTTACCTTCACTGGCCACTGAAGTACATTCATCCTGAAGAACAGAGAAGCGATTTCCTACCTTCAGATCTTCACTCTTAACTTTCCTTACTCTGATGCGCCTTCCATTACTGTGAACTACTCGCCACTTGTAGCAGGTGCTGGGCTGCTCCTCACTGCTGGTAGCCGTTGCTGCCTCCCCAACTACAGCCTCCCCACAGCGAGAGACAGACTGCACCTCGCTGGTAGAAGCCTCATTCCCCACAACTCCAGCCACCTCACACTCTCTCCCAGACCCATTGAGGTGGACCTTCAGCCTCCTAATCTCCTCCTGGAGAAGCAAGACCTCCTCCTTCAACTCTCCAACCTCAATTTTTAAAACACTGCAGAAGCAAGCCATGCTTTGTAACCGTCCACACTAATCCCCAAAGCAGCTCAGGGTCTGTGACCTCACGTGACGACTGACCACTGAGTACTGACTGACTGACCACCCGTCAACATTTTCGGGAGAATTTCAAACGTTTTTTTTTATCTATCAACATTTTTAAATACAATTTCGATAGTAAATTTCTTAACATCACTCAACATTCGCAACACATTCATTTAACATCTTCCAGAATCCCTTTCTCTGATCTGTACGTTTGTCAAATTTAAAATATTTATCCAAATAAACATATCCACATTACACATTAAAAATTAAAAACTCTCAGGTAAAAAGAAGTACACCATAATGATAGTCTCGATCTCACCACCAAAAAGATTTCCGTAGCCATTCCTGCAACCTGGCTAGTTCGTCATTCCTGCAGCCTTGCTAGTTCGTCATTCCTGCAGCCTTGCTAGTTCGTCATTCCTGCAGCCTTGCTAGTCCGTCATTCCTGCAGCCTTGCTAGTCCGTCATTCCTGCAGCCTTGCTAGTTCGTCATTCCTGCAGCCTTGCTAGTCCGTCATTCCTGCAACCTGGCTAGTTCGTCATTCCTGCAGCCTTGCTAGTTCGTCATTCCTGCAGCCTTGCTAGTTCGTCATTCCTGCAGCCTGGCTAGTTCGTCTCATTGTTGTTGCCTCCAGTAATGCAGTTTCTTTTATTTCATTTTTTGCAATGATTTCTTGCTCTAATATTCGTTTGAAAGCCTAGTATTTCTGCTTTTACCTATTTTTAAATAATGTTTATAATAAATATATTTTATAATTCTGTCTAACACTGTACGACTTTGATCTGTTTCACTATCTCAGGCTGGTACCAAAGTCAAACTTGTGTAGAGACACTAATTATTTTAGTTATTCTTGTCTGTTTACAAGCGAGAAAATGCAGTGAAATGCTACAACTTATTATGCAGACATCAATTCTGTACAATGCTTCAGTAGCTACTACTGTCTTCCTGTTTCCTCCAAACAAGAATCACGTCTCTATGGTGCAGTAGCTATGGTAGTTTTATAGGTTTCCTTCCAGCAGGACTGAAGTCACTGTGGATCAGTAGTTACGGTAGCTTCAGAAGTATTCTTCCGACAGTAAAAATCATTATACGTTATACGTTCAATAAATACTTTACTATTAAGGATTACTTCCCAATTGGGTTAGTCACTGTGGTTACAATATCTTCAACAGATTCAGCAGCATAATTATGTCGTCTTTCAATAAATACATGTTACAGTATTTAACAGACATTCATAGTGAGATAAGCCTTTAATGACAGAAAAATCATTGACAATCACAAACATAAAATAAAATCTTTTCAGAAAAATTTACCAATTCTGGAGATCTGATTTAGTGACAAAAATAATTTTATCAGAGCATCTTACAGCCTGACTGACACGTCTCCTTGTTAATGTCTCAAATAAACTTCCTTTAATGAACATCATCTAATATATCAAGTAATGGTTAAGTTGCAAGAGAATCAATGAAAAAATGCAGAAAATATTTTGTATGCAAATAGAGTTCCTATGTAAACAGAGTTGAGTGAGCTCCCTGAGAAAGTTGTAAGTGCAATAACTACTGTGAACTTTAACTATGAAGCACAACAAAAATATATAATAGAATACAGATAATTACGAAATGTGGAAATCCAGAATTTAGTGAATAGAAGAGTGTGAGCTTGAGAACCTTAGTGTACCATGCCATAAAAGATCTACAACAAGAAAAAAAAACGATAACTAATAACAATTAATTACAGTTATCGTGCAGGGAACACAAAGGTTCACACACCGACACTAATTTATGCACATAAAAACGCTAACAAATACATTTATTCGAATAAATAATTGAATAATGCAATAATTGACATAGGTACAATATTAAATATAAATATATGTTCCAAATTTTCAATGAGTGGCCAGCCCTTGGTGGGTTAACTGTAATAGAGATCTTTCTTGTCTCAGGTAGTCGACGTTCGAGTCTGTCCAGGAGGATGTTATTACAGAGCGCAGATTATCTGCGTGTCCTCCTCGGTAATAACGTCTTCCTCTGTATACTGATATTAATACACTTGTGTAGTAATATCATATATGGACAGTGCTTCAAGGCTGGCTAAAACTGCTGACCTCAGGGAAGTGGTGAAGGGTGTATGGATGAACACTTGGAACTACGGACCTGGGGTGGGACTGCTGACCTCTGGGAGGTGGTGAAAGGTGTGAACCTAGAACCACAGACCTGAGGTGGGACTTGCTGACATCGGGGAAGTGGTGAAGGGTGTATGGATGAACACTTGGTACCACGGACCTGGGTTGGGACTGCTGATCATGGGGGTGGGACTGAGTTAGGCAACAAAAATACGAAAAGAGTTTCCAGGGCTTCAGAGGAAGGGAAGACATCCGGGGGCCCACGGATAGATTCCTGGACTCATGAACCTGGGGAAGGTAGGATAGAATAGGACAAGAAGTGGGGAAGGGAGAATATCTGAGGGGACACAGATAGACTCCTGGACACATGAACCTGGGGAAGGTAGGATAGTATAGGACAGGAAGTGAGGATTAGGTGCAAAAGCCGAGACTATTGAGTGTATGATAGAAAGTGAGGAAGGGACACATGAACCTGGGGAAGGTAGGATAGTATAGGACAGGAAGTGGGGAAGGGAGAATATCTGAGGGGACACAGATGGACTCTTGGACACATGAACCTGGGAAAGGTAGGATAGTATAGGACAGGAAGTGTGGAAGGGAGAATATCTGAGGGGACACTCCTGGACACACAAACCTGGGGAAGGTAGGATAGAATAGGACAGGAAGTGGGGAAGGGAGAATATCTGAGGGGACACAGATGGACTCCTGAACACATGCACTTGTGGAAGCCTGGATAGTATAGGACAGGAAGTGGGGAAGGGAGAATATCTGAGGGGACACAGATGGACTCCTGGACACATGAACCTGGGAAAGGTAGGATGGCATAGGGCAGGAAGTGTGGAAGGGAGAATATCTGAGGGGACACAGATGAACTCCTGGACACATGAACCTGGGGAAGGTAGGATAGAATAGGACAGAAAGTGTGGAAGGGAGAATATCTGAGGGGACACAGATGAACTCCTGGACACATGAACCTGGGGAAGGTAGGATAGTATAGGACAGGAAGTGAGGATTAGGTGCAAAAGCCGAATATCTGAGTGGATAGAAAGTAAGGACTCCTGGACACATGAACCTGGGGAAGGTAGGATAGTATAGGACAGGAAGTGGGGAAGGGAGAATATGAGGGGACACAGATGGACTCCTGGACACATGAACCTGGGGAATACTTAGATGCAAGATCAATGAATGAGGGGACACAGACGGACACATGAACGTCGGAAAAGCATCAAAAACTGGCCTCCACGTGACAAACTAATAAGAATAATAATAATTATAATAATTATATAATGCGGAGATCGATCCATGAGAACGTTTCCTGACACCTGCTGTTCCTGTTCACCTAGCATTAAGTAGGTACCTGGGTGTTGTATATAGTATGTGTTTGTATTCAGTATGTCAGTAATGTCAGCTAGGTCTGTACTTGTAGAAAAATGAGATAATTATTATATAATAACTTATATTTACAGAGATTCATCAAGGTAAGCTAGCTCATACGTCAGGCTTCACTCTGTTCTAACATAAGTGACATTACACATCGTTATCAAAGACTCACACATCACTATCTAAGACTCAGTGACATCACTCATCGTTATCTAAGACTCAGTGACATCACTCATCGTTATCAAAGACACAGTGACATCACTCATTGTTAATTAAGACTCAATGACATCACTCATAGTTATCTAAGACTCAGTGACATCACTCGTCGTTAAGACTCAATGACAACACTCATCGTTATCTAAGACTCAGTGACATCACTCATCACTTATCATTGTTTAAATATATCACAAGAGTGATTCTTTAGTTATGGAACTGATCCCAACGATTCCAAGTGTTTTTACTATTTTACTAAAGAGACAAGTTTGCTTGCACACAGTATAAACTTAATGGGTAATACTTAATGGGTAATATCTTGTCAGTAAGATGCATCAATCATTACGTATTGACGCCGTTCAGAAGAGGAAGACTTAATTATATTTAAAGTAAAAGCACTTAAAGGATTCTCTTCAGGAAATCCTGATAGAGTAACTGGTGAGTGGAGCGTAAAGACGCCACTGATGGCTGGGTCTGGTAACCCAGAACTAACTTTGACGTTGACAATAGCATCAAACTTTTAATTTTTTTATGCCACAGTGTGGCCTTGTATCTCAGCGTAGTAACAACATATATCGAAAATATTGTGAGTGGATTGTGTATGAGTAATTACACCCAAATAACATCAGTCTGAATGAGGATAAAATACAACACTTTACCTCCCGATGATCTAACTTGACCACCAACCTTCCTACCTTCTTTTATATCGTTTGTTTGTTTTTGTCTTGGGAGGGAGGGTTGCATTGTTTTGCAATATTTTATTTTGTCATATTTTTTCATTGTCTGCATCGCTCTTGGGCCGTGTAGACCCCCTTGCCTGACGCTCCTCAGTAACCTGACAGCAGTGGTACGAGGAGGTGTTGTTGTGTCACTGTTGACACCGCTGGAAAATTACTGGTGTTAAGATGGCGGTTTGTCATCGCAGACGCATTAATACTATTGATATTGAACTGCTTCGAGGTGCGATTACACCTAGTTCAGCTCAGATACTCTTACCCAAGATAATCAGGGAGACGTATGGCATTCAAGGCTGTGAATTGTATGGGGCAGCGTTGAATGGAGCGCATAGAATATTTGTGAAACTGCTTGCTGCGACAGTTTATGAATCGGTGGTTACGCGCTTTCAAGATGTGTGTTTTGACGTTACGCCTGCTGTGCGTGTGAGACTGGTGGACGTGTCTCGATATTATACCTGGATAAAGTTGCGGAATGTCCCCTTTGAGGCGAACGAAGCTGACATCAGAAACGTATTTGAGAAATATGGGACAGTGCATTCTGCCCAGCAGGGTAAGTGGTTGATGGGTGCCTACGAAGGTATGCCGGAAGGAACTTTCAGCCTTAAAATGACGTTGCGGCAACGCATACCATCATACGTGTATCTTCAAGATTTTAGGACACAGGTAATGGTTTTAAATCCTGGACAACGGCGTACGTGTCGCATTTGTGGAGAGTATGACCACATAGCGGTGGCATGCGAGAAGAACAGACGCGTGACCAAACCTGTGCAAGAAGAGGTAGCCCCGGTCACACGTTGTGAAGGTGAGCATCGATCATCAGAGGAAGGGCGTGGTCGTTTGTGGAGTGAGATGGTGGAACAGGCTTTTCGAAATGAGAGTGAGTCCTCCCCTCAGCTCCCTGCATCTGAGTCGTTGCCAATACCAGCTGCTGGATTGGTACCCCGAAATGACGTGTTAAATATAGGGGAGGAATTGGACGAAGTTTTAAAGACCTTGTCACCACCTGCGGTGGAAGCTCCGTCTACGAATGACGTAGCTGGAGACTTTTTGAGTCCAGATTGTAAACAATATGAGACTCAGCGGAGTGACGACGAGACTGAGACATCGGGGGACTTCATACCTCACTGTAAAGTGGATGTTGAGGTACACCGTGAGGCTTCCTCAGACCTTTACATGGAGGATAAGAACGTTACGAGGAAAGGAGCAGCTACGTCAGATTCAGATGACGTACTGACGCCAGCACAGAGGACTGGGAAGAAAACTGAGAGGATGGGAGAGGGAAGGGATGGAGAGGGGGTGGGGGGGTCATGTGGGACGCCATCGCAAGAATGGAGGCGAATGGGAAGGTGCTGTAAAGAAAACCCATAGAAATAACAATTCAATTGGTGAAAAACGAGAGGAGAAGAGGCAAGGGTGGAAAATATAACAGGCCTTAGGTGTATGACTGCTAATGTTAACGGTTTATGTTCTAGACTAAAGAGAGATTGGTTAAACAATTTTCTTAGCAAACATAGAGTTGATGTTGTGTTCCTTCAAGAACACAATTTCAAATTGGGAGAAGTGTTGGAGGTTGCAGGTTATAAAGTACTGACCCTGCCAACTATCCGTTTGAAAGGTGGTGTGGGTCTTTTAACAAAAGAGACGAGCCCGTTTGTATTGCAGAGATGTGAGGGGGGTGGGGGAGGGTGTTGAGAGTGGATGGAACTTGGATGGAAAAGCGTGTATCTTTAGTAAGTGTGTATGCCCCTGCGGAGAATAGCACGAAGGTACAAAAGGATTTTGTGTGTGAGTACCTTGTTTATATTTTGCGTGCACTTCCGGAAGTGGCGATAGTGGGGGGTGACTGGAACTGTGTCATCAGGGCGGCTGACGTCGAACCCAAAGGGGCTGGGCATATGTCTGCACCTCTCAGATTTGTTGAGGGATGCTAAGTTACGTGATGTATTTGGGGGAGGGGTGTGGGAAACGGAACATACTTTTATCAGAAGGGGATATGCTGCAAGGTTAGACAGAGTGTATATTTCTCAAGGAGTAGTTGCAAAGTCTTTTAATACGGTCGAGACGGTCTTGTCAGATCATAGGGCAGTAGTAGTGGAGGTAGGGTGGGAGGGGATGGCGGAATTTTATCGGCCTTATTGGAAATTAAATATTAGTGTGTTATGTGATGAGGAAGGTTTAGAGGGTTTTTCTATGCTGTGGAAAGAGCTTTCAAGGGAAGCTCAGGAGGTAGAAGACATTGTAACGTGGTGGGACTCGGTAGCAAATGAAAGGATAAAATCCTTTTACGTGAGGGAGGGTAAACGTATAAACACTCTAAAATATGGACTAGTGAATTATTTAGAGGATCGATTAAGAGGTTATGGGCAGGGAAAGGTTGGTGGTGTTTACCCCATGGACGAGATTGTAGACATAAAAGAGAGCTTGCGAACGTTGCATAATGAGTGGTTTCAAGTGGTGCGGGCGCAAGCAGGATTAGAAGAAGTTTTGTGGGGAGACAAGCCATCCGCGTGTGTGTTGCGGCAGCAAAAGCAAAAGCAGGCGCTGATGGCAATCCCGAGTTTGGAGGTACATGAGACGATGGGAATCCATAGAGCAGGTCAAGTGATAAGAAACACGAAAGCTATGAGTGCATATGCGGATATGTGGTATAGAAAACACTGGACTAGTAGTGATGTGGATGAAGTGGAATTAAATAGGGTGTGCACATATGCCAAGTGCAATTTGGGTCATAGTGATAGGAAGGCTTTGGGTGGGGATATTACTGAGGAGGAAATTGAAATTGCTTTACACGGAATGAGAAAGGGCAAAGCCCCGGGTATTGATGGTTTACAGGTGGAATTTTATTTACAGCATTGGGCGTTGATTGGGAAGTTCAAGGTAAGATTATTAAATTGTATGAAGGAGAAGGGTACGTTAGGGAATAAGCAGAATACAGCAATTGTGGTGCTGGTCCCGAAAGGCAAAGGGCAGCAAGACCTTGGGAAGTATAGAGCAATATCGTTGCTCTGTGCAGACTATAAGGTTTTCGCTAAAATTTTGGGTAATAGAGTGAAATGCAAGGTGGGGAGGGTTGTTTCACCATCGCAGTTTGGGTTGCCGGGCAGGTCGATGTTAGAAGGTCACGGGATTTTAAGAAGTTTTGTGGAGTCAAAGGGGGGGGGGCCGCTTTACTGGCCTTAGACTGGCGAGCCGCCTATGATAGAGTGGAAAGAGGTGCACTGCAGAGTATACTTAGGAGACAAGGTTACGGTGAAGAAATAGTTGGATGGGTAAACACGCTGTATAAGGGAGCAAAGATGAGAGTACAAATAAATGGGTGTATGGGGACGGACTTTGAGATGGGCAGAGGTTTACGACAAGGGTCCCCTATGTCACAGATCTTATTTGCTTGTTTTCAGGATCCCTTTTACAGGATGGTTGAGAGCACAGTCAATTCCCGGGGTGGGGGGGGGGTAGGGGAAGGGAGATGTTGGCCGGCATTAATAGGTTATGTAGATGACACGACTGTTTTGGTGTGTGAACGGATGTCTATGAAAGTGTTGGAAGATGTTGTACGTGTGTTTGAACGAGCCACGGGTATGAAAGTAAATAGTGAAAAGTCAATGATCATGGGGTTGGGTACCTAGAAAGGGGGAGGAATGGCGAGCTGTAACGTGGTTAACACGACTGCGATGTCATTAAAGATTTGTGGTATTATTTATAGAGACGATTTGGATGTGGCGCGGGAGGAAAATTCAGTAAGGACGTTGGTAAAGGTCATTGGTCGTCTGGGTGTTTTCAGGCCCCAACATCTCACTCTGGCCCAACGTGTGATCGTTGTTAACGTTTTATTGTGTAGTAAGGTGTGGCACGTTGCAGCTGTATTCCCGATTACAGGGACAGCGATCAATGGAATATTGAGATGAGTATTTACCTTTTTGTGGGGATCGAGGTGTGATTGGTTAAAACGTGAGGTTGTTATGTTACCTGTCCGTCGAGGAGGTTTGGGATTGTTGGATTAAAGCGTAGGGTAAAATGTGTTTTTCAAAAGTGGGAGGTTTGGCGTGTGGGTGTGATGGCGGGAAATATGGAACAGGTATATACGAGATTGAAAAAGTGGTATGGGGGAATGGAATTGAGGGAATGTGAGATTGTACTACGGGCTTTGTTGATGGTAAGGGAACGGAAAAACATTCGCATAAGGGTTTTAAGTAGGTTACTCCAGCTCCAGTAGAAGGTTTGTTCCCCATGTACTCGTGGGAAAATATTTGGCTCAGATTTAGTAAGCTGAAATTACGGCCTAGGGTGCGTGAAGTCATGTTCCGTTTTTTACATGGTACATTGCCGTCAGGGGCAATACTACGATCCAGAAGAGTCGTGGAAGGTGGCGGGTGTGGGTTTTGTGGTGGAGAAGACACGGCTTTTCAAGGTGTCTATTTTTGCGAAGGTTTAGAAGATGTCAGGGGTTGGTTAGGTAGTGTGGTACAGAGGGTGGGGGGGAGAGGGGTGCAGGTCCTGCGCACGTAAGGGGGGAAGGGCCCTTTTTTTTTTTTTTTTTTTTTTTTCCTTTGCTCGATTTCGTTGATGTTTTTACCAGAGACTTTAGGCATATTGAACCTCATGTGGTTAAAGTTGCATCAAGATCGTCCAATAAATAAAGTTATAAAAAATAAAAATGTGAAAAATTGGACATGGCAACACTTATAGCAAATTATTATTATTATAATCAAGGGGGGAAGCGCTAAACCCAGAGGATTATACAGCGCCTGGGGGGGGGGGATGTGGAAGGCATTCAGGCTTAATTCGGGGAACTGGAGCACAGATCCAATTCCCTAAATCAAGAGCCCCTCACCAACATCAAGGAACCTTCCTTGAGGGGAACACTTATAGCCAAAAAAAAAAAAAAAAAAAAAAAAAAAAAAAAAAAAAAAAAAATCAATATTGGCAATCTCGAAATCATTGGTGATAATCACAAATGATAAAGTAATGCCAAATTAACCATCTAACATTTTTAAATAATGTAATAACATTTTTTATGGTACCCAAAAAAAATATTATGTCTTGACTTTAATTTTTTTTTTTTGCACTTTACATCAATTTATGCAAAATTGAAGGTATTATTACCCAAGACAACCATTACAAATTCAAACAGGGTCCCCTGAATAACTTTTGTAAGATTCAGAATGATCGGTTCATAAATAATGGTTCAGGATAAAAAAAAATACAAATAAATGCACTTTTGAAAAAAACCAACAAATACATTGAACATTACTATACGGTGGGTAAAAATACTCATTGTGCCTTTATACGTTTATTGAGAGTAGAACTGGTTATATAGACATTATTCCTGAAGTTCCATGAAGATCCCTTTGTCCTGAAAAATCCATCCCAATCAATCTGAAAAGAAAGAAATGAATTCTCAAAATCCTATTCCCAGTGATTATTCCCAGTGATTATGTACAGATACATGTAACTGCATCCATATATGATATTTATACACAATATAAAAATATACCAAAAAAACACTAATAATTACGTACCTTTGACTGGATGTTGGTGGAAACATGGTTATCTAATGTCCTCCAGGCTCGTAGGACGTGTCCACCTCCCTTTTCCTCTTCTTTCCACCTCGGTTCCGTTTTTCCTTCATCTGCTTCTCCATTAATTCAAGTTGTGCTTGAGTCACTGCTGAACGTCTGTAGCCCAGTGCTATGTCCAAACAGCTCCTCACATATCCACTATTGTACTGGACGTCGTGTGGCCACAGGTACGTCTTTTCTGGGTCGACCACGTGAACGTTTGGTGGCCACATATGGAATGGCCGTGGAGGTAGTAGTCGTGACAGTGGCCGTAGAGAGGGCCATGGAGGTAGTAGTTGTGGTAGTAGTAGCAGTGGAGGTAGTAGTTGTAGTAGTAGCAGCAGTGGAGGTGGTAGTTGAGGTAGTAGTTGTGGTAGTAGTGGTAGTAGCAGCAGTGGAGGTAGTAGTTGTGGTAGTAGCAGCCGTGGTGGAGGTGGGCATATTTGCGGGTCTCCTATATTTTGTCTTCCTTGTTTCTGAACATGAAATATCCAATAGTTCAGTAGCAGTGAACAAGGACAGGTGTTGAGAGGAGGGTGGTGGTACTAGCATCGTGGCGGCGTCACCACGTGGTGGTACTAGCATCGTGGCGGCGTCACCACGTGGTGGTACTAGCATCGTGGCGGCGTCACCACCCACAGCAGCTGCTGCCGCTGCTCTCTTTGCTTGTTTAGCCCTTATCATTGCTTCTATGTTCCTTCTCCTCTTCCTGCTAATGTTATAGGCAAACTGTTTCTTCTTTGCAGGCATTGTGTACCAAAAATGTATACAATGAAAGGCAAAAAGTAACGTCCCAAGGGTAGTCAGCTGTCAGACAAAGTGACACACCCTATCTCTCTTCAGACTTCCAGTCGGCACTGACTTGAGATGGTGTGAGCAGCTCCTTCTCACAGCTAACCTGATGGTTGCCAGTTACTATTTAGAAGATCTAGCTCAAAAATACACCAAAAAAAAAAGGAAAAAAATACCTGTGATACTGTTTTATGAAGCGAGTCGCGCTGGAGCACGTGTTATTGTTATGGTGAGCTGGGCCGCGCTGATGACGTAGTTACCATTGTTATAATTACGATAGCTTTTTATGTAATTATCGTACAGAGACGAGACGCACACCAAAATGTTGCCAGATCTTTGCTCTATTTTTCGGTAAGATTAACTCATTTTTCATATTTTTTCGATTTTTTGGTGTATCTGCTCAGACTTGGCGGCCCTTCCCCCCTTCCCGGTGGATTAGACCGAGTTCTCGAGTTCTAATGACCAGAGCTTTGGTAAGATGGGTAAGGAAGAAGGATGGGTAAGGATGGAAATATTGGAAAAGGGTTGGAGGGGGGGGAGAGGTAGGATATAAAAGGTAAGTGGCCCAACCACTTTGGTGTAAGTTAAAAAGTGTATGTAAATTGATAATATATTCTTTAAGGGGTATAATACTAACCCATCAGAGTCACATAGATATAATAGGTATATAAGTACATGACTCTGAATTGGTAGTAGTTATACAAGTTGCAATTGCTTTTTTTTTTTTTTTTTTTTTTTTTTTTTTTTTTTTTCGCGATTGCACAGCGGATATTTATACGACAGGAAAGGCAATAATTTTCTGGCCAGTTTATAAGTTCGTGACAATAGCTTCTTAATGGTGGTGTCCAACAATAGTCAATAGCATAATTTTACATTAGAAAGTTATTTAAGATGTCTCCCTAATTGGGGGCGATGATTTTCAGTATACATAGAAGTGGTATCCAATCTTCTTCATCAGGTAAGTTGCTCAAAATCATGGGTCGAGGGTAATCATCTTTATGAATAAAACGACGAACCCTCTGGGGGAGAGTCATTCTTTGAGTCCTGTGAGGCGGAGTATTGATGGTGTAATCGGTGGTATTTATCGCTTGTATAGGATGTTCTCTATCTGGCATGTATAGTTCTTGCATTGTATAAAGTTGTTTCTTTTTTAGGGTGTCAAGGCGTACATTTATGGTAGTAATATCTTGTTGTGTGTGTAAATCTGCCATTTTAGCTCTGTCTCTCCTCCTGGTATCGGTAATAAAGCGAAGTGCTCTATTCTGGACCCTTTGTAACCGTAGCATGTTGGTCTTTGTTGTTAATGACATTGGGACACAAGGGTATTCGAGTATAGGTCTTATTATCATTTTATACAGATGTTTTTTGACATGTTGAGGGGTTTGATTGAATCGAAAGAGTCTGCTAAGACCGGCTTTGGCTGTGTTGATCTTTTTAGTTACATGAGATGTTGAGTGGAGCAGCCTGTCTATTTCATATCCCATGGATTAGACCAGGAAGTTAGACGAGCTTTAGATTATATTATCGTGGATTACATTTATATTTCGTGGGTAATGAGGGGGGAAGGGTTAAGTGAGGTGAGAAGGCGTGTCCTTGCAATAGCGTTTTATCGTACAATGTGTAGGAATAGGGAATTGTATGGGATGAGGTGGGATAAGGGTTTTTCGGACGGTTATAAAAGGCTAACTATTGAAAGCCTTATGAATTTGTGAATAATATACGGGCATGCCGGGTAAGTTTCCGTGTAGGTCAGTGGGCAATAGCTGGCTCGTCTCTTGGGGGGGAGGTGTGAGTTGCGTGAATATGAGATTGGGCATGGATGTATTCTAGTTGTTATGGATGTGTGTTTGTTGATTCTGGAGTTAGGCTACTCACTATGCCTTTTGTGTACAGAATGACAGTGGTGCCTTGACAGTATTTGTTATGTTTTTGAAGCTTTTCTTTTGTGTAAAGACTCGTTTTTTCATGAGTCACAAATTTTCTTAGTATTTTGTTTTTGATTGTGTTTTATAGGTCCAGATATTTGGGTTTACAAACCTGCATGTATATATATGCATGTTTTATCCCTTCCCTGTTACTGTTCAGTCTAGTCTGTGAGTCACCAAAGTATTAAAGGGATATAACACGTGTACATTACCCTGAGTCGTCCAAATTTATCCTATAAATATTTCGCAATATTGTGATTTTTCTTTGTGTTTCAAACGTAGTTCATAGGCATCAAGACTGAACACATATAGAATGGATGGAAATTGCTGACTATTAATATGATCGTCAATTTATATAATATTTATTATGTTAATGAATTTGTGTTAGAGTAAATAATTGAATTTGTGTCTAAGTTTGAATTTCAATAAACAATTGTATATTTTGTATGCAAATTACATAAACCATTGTTTAATCATTAATGTAACATGTTTGTATGATGTGAATGTAACTTATAATGGGTTAAGTGGGATTTCCACCAGTGTTATATTTGCTGCGCAGTTATATCTTTTGGTATTGTGTGTGTTTAGTGAAACGTACGTATGCGTTAATTATCAACAATGGTTATAAATGACCATAATTTTTAAAGGGGTGGACCGGTAAGCCAGCGGAAGGCCTCGGTCAGATGACCAAAAGCTCCAAAGGAGGGTCATCATCTGACTAAGACCCGCGTCAGGAAACATTTGTCCTGTTTCCTGACGAACCTTACCTAACCTAACCTACGTATGCGTTTTATGGTGTGTTTGTCATATATATCTATTTGTATTAGTTACAAAGTTTTTTCTGGTATTTATGGTATGAATCTTGGTGTACTCTATAGAATATGTATGGTGATGCTATTTAACTTTTAAGCAGCCTTGTATTCATGATGTTTTAAATAAAATATAAAAAAAAATAATAACAATAACGTAAATGTTCGGGGGGGGGGGGGTCACTAGTATTGTAAGTGCTTTGTGTCATTTTACATTATGAAAAAACAGTAATAGAAGCACTGTGTATTTTGCAGCAGTGTGTTAGTTATGTAGTTAGGTGAATATCAGAATCATTATGAATAGTGTTACTTAGTGGACCGGAACAGAGCCACTGATAATGCCTCTTTTTATATATATTTATATCACATTTATATACGTAACTATGTATATTGTATGAACTGCTTTAAATAAAATATAAAAAAAAAATAACATGAGTCTGAATGAGGATAAAATACAAACTTTACCTCCCGATGATCCAACTTGACCACCAACCTTCCTACCTTCTTTTAACAACATTCGCTGCCTGACCACGGTCGAGTGAGGTTGTGCGCTGCACCCCTCTGCTGTTTTCAGGCGAGCTACCTTGTATCAACATGGCGCTGAGTGTGAGGAGGCGCGTAAATACCATTGGTATTGAGCTGCTTCGTGGGGCGATTTCACCCTCTTCAGTGCAAGTCTTACTCCCAACAATCATTAGGGGGACCTATGGAATCCAGGACGATGAGGTGTATGGTGTAGCCCTGAATGGGGCTTATAGAATCTTCGTCAAACTGAATTACACGTCCGTGTATGAGTCTTTGGTGACGAGATTCCAAGACGTGAGTCTAGACGCTACTCCAGCTGTGAAGGTGCGTTTGATTGACGTATCTCGCCACTTTACGTGGGTTAAGATACGTAATGTCCCATTTGAGGCAGATGAGGCTGACATAAGGAGTGTTTTTGAGACATATGGAACCGTACATCTGGCACAAAAGGGCAAGTGGACGGCAGGTGCTTACATGGGACGTCTGGAGGGTACCTTTTCCCTGAAGATGACTCTGAGACATCCCATACCGTCTTACGTCGTGTTTGGAGGACTTCAGGACGCAAGTTATGGTATCGTATGCCGGACAGAGACATAGGTGCAGAATATGTGGGGCGTACGACCATATGGCGGCAGAGTGCGTGAAGCTGAGGAGGGCGCCAGCGCAAACTGGTGAAGCACCAGTTACCAGCATGATAGCTGTTGAGATCATCCTTCTGCAGGTGAGCCGCGACATGACGAAGGGTACATCATCCTTTGGTTGGAGGATGTTTTGCGGCGTTTTAACATTGATGTGTGTTTTATTCAAGAACACAATTTCAAGTATGGCAGAGAGTTGAGGCTGAACGGTTTTAGGATGTATGTTGGTAGTTCAGGGAAATTAAAGGGTGGGGTGGCAGTGGCAGTGAGAGAGTCCAGCCCATTCCACATGCTCAAGTGGGAAGAGGGAGGGGAGGGGAGGGTGGTGAGGGTGGAAGGGATATGGGGCGAGATTAGAGTATGTTTTCTGGGGATATATATGCCGGCAGATAGTAACATACGGGTTAAGGTGAATTTTGTAAGGGAGGTTTTGCTTTTCTACATGCGGGGTTTACCAATGGTTTCTATAATAGGTGGGGATTGGAATTGTGTAATCAGGAATAAGGATGTGGAACCGAGAGGGGCAGGGTGTGTGCTTGGGGTATTGAGGGATTTGTTGAGGGATGCAGGGGTTTATGACATAGTCAGGGGCGATGGGTGGAAAGTAGAGCACACGTTTATGCGGAGGGGTTATGCTGCCAGGTTGGATCGTATATATATAACTCGAGATATAACAGTAGAACGTGTAATGACGATAGATTTAGGTTTTTCGGACCATCGTGCCGTTTTGGCAGAGATGGCATGGGAAGGGATGGTTCGTAGGTATGTGGGTTATTGGAAAATGAATGTGAGGCTACTTCAGGGAGAGGGGGAGGGGTTGTTTTTTAGGGAATGGTGGAAGCAACTATGGGAGGCTCGCAACGAAGAGGAGGATGTCTTGGAATGGTGGGAGAAGCACGCTAAATTGCAGATTAGGGAGTATTACCAGCATAGAGGAAGGGATGAGGCGAGGTGGAGGTATGGTTTACAGAAATATTTAGAGGGGCAGCTAAATGATTGTTATGAAGGGGGAGGGGGGGCTAGACATGGAGAAATAGAGGTTTTAAGGGGAAGATTGAGGGATATACAAAATTCTCGTTTTGATGCGATACGTGTGAGGGAAGGTTTAGAGGAGGTTCTATGGGGTGACAAACCGTCAGGATGTGTTTTGAGGAGATTTAGGAATAGGCAACAGATGACCACGATTATGGGATTAGAGGTGTGTAAAGGGGTGGGGGGATATAGGGTGGGGGTGGTACTTAGTACCACCGATGGAATGAGCAATTATGCTGATTATTGGTTTAGGGAGAATTTTAAGCAGAGGGAGGGAGGAGAGAGGGAGGGAGAGATTCTGGGAGAAGGAATTCGAGGTATTTTATGGGAGGAGGAGAGTGCGGTAATAGAGGGTAGGATCAGTGAGGAGGAGGTGGAGGAGGCGATAATGGGCTTGAGTAGGGGAAAAGCGCTGGGCATTGATGGAATTCCTAATGATTTCTATATTACACATTGGGATTGTATGAAGGAATGTCTGGTCCGGTTGTTTAACTGTATGAAGGAAAGGGGAGTGTTGGCGGAATCGCAGGGCACGGGGGTAGTAGTTTTGGTCTATAAGGGAGGGGGGGGGGGAAGACCTTGGGTGCTTTTAGGGCGATCTCCCTCATGTGTGCAGATTATAAAGTTTTTGCGAAGGTTTTAGGTAACCGTATGAAAAAGGTGCTTGACCGAGTCCTACATAGAGGACAGTGTGGGATTCCAGGTCGAAGTATGCGTGAGGGGCATGGAAGAATTAAGGATTTTGTGGAGGGTAGACAACGGGGGGGGGGATCTTGGGGATTGATTGGAAGCAGGCTTATGACAGTGTAGATAGACATATGTTGTGGTATATTTTAAAAAAACAGGGTTTTGGTGATGAGATTGTGCGCTGGGCGACTACTTTGTATACGCCTGCAACGGTCAGGGTTCAGGTGAATGGGAAGTTAGGGTTGCCAGTGCAGATGGGGATGGGTTTGCGACAGGGTTGCCCCTTGTCTCAAATCCTCTTTGCATGCATGCAGGACCCTTTTTATAGGCTTATAGAGGAAGGAGTGTGGGAACAGGGAGAGGTGGGTCCTGGGAGATGTGGTATTGTGGGGTATGTGGATGACACCACAGTTTTGGTAGGAGGGGAAATAGGATTGGGGAATGTGGGACGTATAATAGAGATTTTTGGTGGGGCGACAGGGATGAGGGTTAATGGAGCAAAGTCAAAGTTATTAGAAGTAGGCACGTGGGTGGGGGGGGGGGGTTTGGGGGAACAGTATGGGTGGAACGTAGTGGATAGAATTAAGATATGTGGGGTTGTGTATATGGCGGACGCTGGGGAGGCACAGAGAATAAATTCCAAGGAAGTAGTGAGTAGAGCGATGGGTAGGATGCGCGGGTGGAGGGCTGGGGATGTAACATTGCAGCAGAGGGTGGTGGTAGTAAATACACTTGTGTACAGTAAAGTGTGGGGCGTGGCAGAAATATATCCCCTGAGGTCGTGTGATATTCAGGAACTGGAGAGGGGGGTTTTGAGGTATGTGTGGGGTTATGGGAAGCCATGGCTACGGAAGGAGGTGGTGATGATGGGCGTGCGGCAGGGTGGGAAGGGTCTTATACCTTTGGACACACGAGTGAAGGCAGTGTATGTGAAGCAGCGATACTTGAGGGTGGGAGGGGAGAGGGGTAGAAGGGTGGGAGAGGTCATGAAGGATGTGCAAAAATGGTGGAAGGGAAAGGCACTACTGGAGTGTGAAGATATGGTGCGAAATTTGTTGGCAGTAAGGGAAGCAAAAAAAAGTAAGGGTAAGTAGGCTTGGGAGGACAGGTAGGCAGGGTACAGTGATACAGGGAGTAGCTACATACCCAATGTATGATTGGAGGGGCATTTGGGAAGACTTTCGGAAGATCAGATTAAAGCCAAGGGTTCGTGAAGTGGTTTATAGATTCTTTATGGGAATTCTAGCTACAAGGTCAGTGCTATATAGAATGGGTTATGTAGGTGCTGGCACTTGTTTGCATTATGAGGAAGAGGAGACGGCTTTTCATGCCATATATTTTTGTGAAACCTTGGGTTTTGTAAGGGCATGGTTAGCGAGAGTTCTGGGTATAGTGGCGGGAGGGGGAAGAAACATTTCGACTTTGAGGGCTTTGCATTTTGATGTGGGAGGGGTTTCCAAGGACATTCGGAGGGCAGTGATGTATGTAGTGGCAGATTTTTTGTATGTGTCTTGGTGCATGCGGGAGGTGGGGGGTGAATATAGGGTGCGGGCGCTTGCGGCGAGTGTGTATCGTACAGTATGCAGAAATAGGCTACTATATGGGAGGTTGTGGGTAAATAGTTTCCCCTTGGGTTATCGTAATCTGTCGGTAGGTGTAATGTTAGGGTTGGGTGTAGTTTAGAGCTGGATTGGGCTGGTTCTCCCTAAACTGGCATTCTTGTTCTTTTTTGAGATTAGTGGAGGATGGAAGGTGGAATAAAAGTGTGTGGTAGTGGAGCATATGGGTGTAAAGTCGTTAGGAATGGGGGGGGGGCGTGGGGGGGGGTGAACTGGTGACATTTGGTTAAGAGACAGGGGTTTTATGACTTTCGACGTCAGGTACGAACTTGAGCATGGAAGGGAACGTGAGTTTGTGTTTTTTTTTTTAATACAGATAGCATGGGGTCAGGGGATGCCAGGGGGTGGCTTTCTGAAGTGTCTTATGCCAGGTTGGTTTTGTTAATGATTGAGGTAGTACTGCCCGGTACATGTTTTATTAGGAGCCATAAGTTATATTGTGTAACTTAGTGCATGACAGAGTAAGTCTGATATTGCTCTGGAACATTGTTAATAAATATAGATATCTTGTTGAACATAATACATAAAAAATGGGAATATGTATTAGTGAGTGAGTTACAATTTCTAGTGTACTATTAACCATATTAGTTGGTATTCTTCACTTTGTCAAATAATTACTATCTATATATTGTTATAAGTTATTTATGTTAGTTCTTTTTTTATACGTTTTAAGTGAACAAATGTAAGGTGTTGTGACTCTAGTGCAAGTGGCATTTATCTTGCACTAGGGAAAAGGGAAAGTGTAAAGTAAATATGATTGGATCATAACGAAATGTCATTGGATATATGTACACTGTATTTAGAAGACGGGAAGGATTGTGAGGATTGTCAATATATGTATTAATTCTTATGTAAATTTCATGGAACTCAGGGTGATAATAATGTACACCTATTAGTCGCATGATAAGTATTGATATTATTATGCTTATTGTAATATAATTTGATTGATGAAATGTATAATCTGGTTTTTAGCTATGGAGTAAAGAGATAAAAAGCATAGGGGATAGGGGATATTTTGTAAGCACAAAGATGAATCAGCAGTATGTAATTAGAAAATGTAACATTTTTATTTTTCTGTGGTGGAGACGATAAGGGTTTCTCATATTCCTTTGTTTTTTTGTACCTTAATGTATTTTTAAATTTAATGACTGATGGAGGTTATGAGTGGTGACGGCAGACACAGTTACTAGGCATGTGGGGGAGGGGGGTGAAGAGTCAGCGGTAGTGTATTAAATCCACCACCGTGCACGATATTGATTGTTATCATGGGGTATATGAGGGTTAGGGTGTGGATTGGTTTCTTTGGTGGATGTGTGCCATCATGTTCAGACTTTTCTTGTATTATAGTCAGCCTTTTAGATGGCTGGATTGTGTTTATACATGTCAATGATATCCTTAATGCTCTAATAAATGTATAAGAGATGTCAATGAGTATACTCAGGTGAAAGTGGTATGTTTTTCAAGGGGGGGGGGAGTGTCAGCATTACTAAGTAGGACTATCGTTTTTATTATAAGACCATTTTTTCACGTGAAGCACGGTACATAAAAGTAGTGTTTGATTGGAGTGCAGCAGCCAATTCTGATGTCATTATATAAGTGCTTCTTTGGTATTTGTGTAGTCACTGCAGATTATCGTTTTACTGCCTGTATCTTGTTACATATTGATTATGTTCCCATATAATTTTTGTACCTGAGTCTTAAATAAAATATAAAAAAAAGATAGCTGTTGAGAGCCCAGTGCGAAAGCAAGGGCCTGGGCGCTTGTGGAGTGAAGAGGTGGAGGATTCCAAAGAGGAGACTGGCATGTGTGAGGTAAGCTGTGATGTAAAAGGATCTGTTACTACACAAAGGAAAAGTACAGAAGTGCAAGTGCAGGAGGAGGTGCAGGCTCTAGAGGAAGAGCTTCAGGAAGTGTTAAGGACATTGACACCGCCTGCAGAGGATGTTGTTCCTGAGCTGGTGAGAGGCACGGCGTTGCCTGTAGAGGAATATAAGGATAAAAAACATAGGGTTGACGGGCCAACTAGTAAGAGAGAGTTGTCGCCGTGTGCTGTGGAACGGGGCGTGGTGGAGGTTGAGGTTCATCGTGAGGGAACCTCAGAAGATAACATGGATGTAGAGGGCATCACGAGGAAGAGAGCGGCGGCGTCAGACTCAGATGATGTCCTGACGCCGGCGCAGAGGTCTGGGAGGAAGGAAGAGCAATGTCGAAGCAGTCACGATAAGAGGCATCGCAAAAAAGGGGGAGGGGTTGATGGTGTGAAGCCTTGTGCTGGCTCTGGGGCAGGAGGCCCTGGGATGAATGAAGAGAGGAGGAAGGGTTGGAAACTATAAAGAGGCCTTAGGTGTATGACTGTGAACGTAAATGGACTGTGTAATAGTGTGAAGAAGGAATGGTTTCGAATGTTTCTGTATAAATATAGGGTGGATGTAGTGTTCCTGCAAGAACACAATTTCAAGGAGGGAAGAGTGCTCGAGGTGGAGGGGTTTCAGGTCATGACTCTGCCATCTGCACGTCTGAAAGGTGGTGTGGGTATATTGATCAGGGAGGCAAGCCCGTTTGTGTTGCTAAGAAGTGAGGGGGGAGGGGGGAAGAGTATTGCACGTGGATGGGTGGTGGATGGGACAGCGGGTATCTTTTGTATGTGTGTATGCACCAGCGGAAAATGATGTGAGGGTAAAAAGGGATTTTGTATGTGAAGAACTAGTTTTCTTCTTATGTGGTTTACCTGCAGTGGCCGTCGTTGGTGGGGACTGGAACTGCGTTATTAGGAGGGCTGACGTGGAACCAAAAGGGGCGGGGCACGTGTCGGCGGCCTTGCGAGATCTTTTGAGGGATATTCAGTTGCGGGATGCGGTTGGAGGAGGGGCGTGGGAGGCAGAGCACACTTTTGTAAGACGGGGTTATGCTGCTAGGTTGGATAGGCTGTATATATCTCAAGGGGTTGGGTTGACATTTTTCCGTACAATAGAAGTAGCTTATTCGGATCATCGGGCGGTAGTAGCAGAGGTGGCGTGGGAGTCACTAGCAGGTATATCTAGGGGATATTGGAAATTAAATACAAGTGTGCTAGGTGATGATCAGGGGATAGAGGGATTTGCAACGCTGTGGGAGGGGTTACGTGCAGAGATAAATGGGGTAGAGGATGTGGTGATGTGGTGGGATGGTGTGGCTAAAGAACGGATTAAGCAATATTACGTAAAGGAAGGAAAACGTATCAATTCTTTAAAATATGGGCTTGCTAACTATTTGGAGGATAGATTACGGGTTTGTTATGCGAGGGGGGCGGTGGCGGGCACTTATCCAATGGATGAAATTATGGCAATTAAAGGGAGGCTGCGTGAGGTACAGGATGAGAGGTTCCAAGCGGTGAGGGTACAGGCGGGGGTGGAAGAGGTGTTATGGGGCGATAGACCTTCATCGTGCGTATTGCGTAGGCAGAAACAAAGACAGCAGGCAATGACTATTCCATGGTTGGAGGTTCATGAGTCGATAGGAGGGTACAGGGAGGGGCAGGTCATACAAGCTACGGAAGGAATGGGGGCGTTTACTGACAAGTGGTATGAGAAGTACTGGCAACGAGAAGGGGTAGAGGATGGGGTTTTAGAACAGGTGTGTGGGAGTGTGGTATGTCAGTTGCGTAACAGTGATAGGGAAGCACTGGGTGGGGAAATAACTGAGGGGGAAATATGGAGGGCTTTAAGTGGAATGCGAAAGGGCAAAGCACCTGGAATTGATGGACTCCCGGCAGAGTTTTATCAGCAGCATTGGGAATTATTGAGGCATTTTCTGGTTAGGTTATTAAATTGCATGAAGGAGAGAGGTGAGCTGGGTGAGAAGCAGGCAACGGCTGTCGTTGTATTGGTACCGAAGGGTAAGGGACAGCATACGCTTCGGGATTACCGGGCGATCTCGTTGTTATGCGCAGATTATAAATTGTTTGCGAAGATTTTGGGAAATCGGGTCAAGTGTGTGGTGGGGCGGGTAGTATCAAAAACTCAGTTTGGTTTGCCAGGGAGGTCTATGGTGGAGGGGCATGGGTTACTTAGGGATTTCGTGGAGGCAAAAGGGGGGGGAGGGAGGTTTGGTGGCGCTCGATTGGCAAGGGGCATACGATAGAGTGGATCGGAAAGCATTGAAAGCCATCCTCAGGGGTCAGGGGTTTGGGGAAGAAATAGTGGGCTGGGTTGAGGCGTTGTATGGAG
Source organism: Cherax quadricarinatus (assembly GCF_038502225.1). Lineage (NCBI taxonomy): Eukaryota > Metazoa > Arthropoda > Malacostraca > Decapoda > Parastacidae > Cherax > Cherax quadricarinatus. Next base: position 35,142 of record NW_027196678.1, on the reverse strand, counting down.
GTGCAATGGCGAGGGTACAGATTAATGGTCGATTGTCACGTAGTGGGACCAGGGTGTGAGGTTGCGAGGGTTTGGCCAGTTTTAATTGGGTATGTGGATGATACAACTGTTCTGATCAGGGAGGGGATGTCAATGGACACATTAGACGGGGTAGTACAAATGTTCGCAGGGGCAACTGGTATGAGGGTAAATTCAGATAAATCCATGGTCATGGGGTTAGGAGCTTGGGCAGGTAGGGTTGATTGGGGTAGTGCAGTTGTGAGGAGGCAGGTGAATTCGTTAAAAATCTGCGGTCTTATTTATGCAGACGATCTACCTGTGGCACGCATGGAAAACTCGCTTAGGATGGTAGAAAGGATTCAGGGACGCTTGGGTGCATTGCGACCTTATCATTTGACCCTTGTGCAGCGTGCCATTGTTATTAATATCTTACTGTATAGCAAAGTATGGCACGTGGCAGCCGTGTTCCCATTAACTGGGCCAGCAATAACCAACATACTTAGGAAGGTTTTTAAATTCTTGTGGAGTTCGAACTGTGATTGGATTAAGAGGGATGTGGTAATGTTACCTGTAAGTAAGGGGGGGCTGGGATTGCTGGACTTAAAGCGGAGGGTCAAATGTGTCTTCATTAAAAGGGAGGTGATGAGGGAAAGTGTGGGGGGGGGGTTTGGCCAGGATCCATAACAGATTGCAACGGATGTATACAGGAGTTGAGTTGCATGAGTGTGAAACTGTCTTGAGGGCTCTGGCGTGGGATCGAGAGCCAGCAAAGGTTAAAATAGGTAGGTTGTGTAGATTGTTAGCAGGGAGGGTTGTAGCGCCTGTAGAGGGAATTTTCCCCATGTATGCATGGGGAAGTATATGGAATAGGTTGAGTAGGATGAGGTTGCAACCTCGTGTTCGGGATGTAATGTATCGTTTTCTGCACGGCATTTTACCGTCGGGTGTGGTTCTACGGGATAGACGAGTCGTTGACGGGGGGGAGTGTGGGATATGTGGTGGGGAGGAGTCGGCTTTTCACGTAGTATATTTTTGTGATGGACTGAGGAGTGTCAAGGGGTGGTTAAATAGATTGATATATAGGATAGGAGGTCAAGGAATTTCTGTATAGAGAGCATTAAGTCTCGACGTGGGGGGTTGGGAGGAACGTGTAATCAGAGCTGTGGGATACATTATGGCAGATTATATCTATATAGTGTGGGGATTGCGGGGGAAACAGGTTACTGAGGTGAAGAGGAGGGTGTTAGCGTTAACGTTCTATAAAACGGTATGTAGAAATAAGGAAATTTATGGGAGGAGGTGGGTGAAGGATTTTTCAGAGGGATATAGGCAACTTACGTTACAGGTTTTATTAGACTTGTAATATACGAGGGAGGGGAGGGTATGATTGGAAAGTGTTGCTGGGGTAGGGAAGTCAGGGGTGAAAACAGGGTCGCCTCCCTGGTAATGGATAACAAATGTTTACGAGTGTTGGATGAGTGATGCATGAGTGAATAATATGTGGAGCACGGGTGCTAGCACCTGTGGACCACGGGTGCTAGCACCTGTGGACCACGGGTGCTAGCACCTGTGGAGCTGGCCAGTTTTTGTGTGACTGGACTTTACACTTATACATATTGTGTGTGGTATTATTGATTTACGGTAATGACATTGTAATTTGGAGATTTGCTATAATAATTGCATGTATTTGCTCCAACTTGTTTTCTAGGTGCCTTGCACTGCATAGTGTTGATGCTGTGATCATGCACGGTGTCCAGAGATATGATGTGATATGTTTGTATTAATGTCTGTGCATTATTGTTCGTCACTGGTGTTCTGCAATTTTCAGTTTTGTTTTGAGAGTAAAGAGTTTAATGCACGTCAGATAGTGTAAATAAAGTTGGGCAACAGTGGTGTTATAGGTTTTTGTGGTTAGGTGCGTGTTAGGTACAGTCTTTATGTGTTACTTATGTCATGGTTATATTTTATGTTGTATTGTACTGTTGTCAATAGCACTATGTAATGTCCATATAAGCTGTATAGAGCTTGAATGTCATAGTTGAAGCTGTGTTATTGTTTTAACACTGGAATTGCATGTTTAAATGTGTAGAGGCTTACATGTGTTGGATTTTGAGACTAAGTTTATTCTTATGGTTTTGTAGTAATTTTGTATGTCTTTGTGACTTTTCTATATCACCATTGTTGTGTAATACATATTGTTATGTAACTGAACCATTAGGACAATTACATAAATTAATGTTTTGATCATTGCTGTGTGACTTTAGATTAGGCAACATTCATTGTTTATAGTATGTTAGGTTGTAAATAGTGGGGTGGTTGGATAACCACGGGGGAGGGGGGTAATATGTCTGTATAATATGTTCAGTGCAATGCATTGCATGGTCTGTAGTAGATTATTAAGTATCATTTCGAGGGATGTGTATATAAAAGTGTTGTTCATATCATGTAATTCTGTTGAGTAGCTCCAACAGGTTTGTGTTAAGTGATAGGATGAGGGAGCAGGGAGGGGGGGGTGTACCCACACGGAGTTGTAAGTGTGGTGTGTAACATTAGCTGTAGGGAGGATTGTGTTAATTTATAGACTTAAATGAGTTTTACATATTATATTTTGTAATGTCATGTTTTAAATAAAATATAAAAAAAAAAAACCTTCTTTTATATCGTTTGTTTGTTTTTGTCTTGGGAGGGTTGCATTGTTTTGTAATATTTTATTTTGTCATACATTTTATTATGGTATAGTATAGTATATGTTAATAGTAATATGTTACATTATGTTAGTAAGCTATTAACATAACATGGAGATAAATGCTATACAATACCGACACGATGGAAAAGATAAGATAAGATAAGATTTCGTTCGGATTTTTAACCCCGGAGGGTTAGCCACCCAGGATAACCCAAGAAAGTCAGTGCGTCATCGAGGACTGTCTAACTTATTTCCATTGGGGTCCTTAATCTTGTCCCCCAGGATGCGACCCACACCAGTCGACTAACACCCAGGTACCTATTTGCTGCTAGGTGAACAGGACAACATGTGTAAGGAAACGTGTCGAAATGTTTCCACCCCCCGGGAATCGAACCCGGGCCCTCCGTGTGTGAAGCGGGAGCTTTAGCCACCAGGCCACCGGGCATGCAATATAATGCTATTTTTATTGACAACGTTTCGCCCACTGTTGCGCCGTCTATACACTCTCGTTCATTTCCTTTATTAGCTAAATTGGAAATGAACGTCCTTGTATTATTGTTACTTGTTTGTACAATTATTTTTTTATGTTACCAATATGTTTTTATATCTGGCTGTATATGTGTAGTTTTATTATGTGTCTGTTTTATGTAAAGGACGTAGATTAATATAAAATAATCCAATCATCCAAAAGTATGGCCAAACATAGTTTTTTGCTGTTGTTACCCCCCCCACTGTTGTTACCCCCACTGTTTTTACCCCCCACTGTTTTTACCCCCTCCCCCCGCCACTGTATATTTGGTTAGGTGTTTGCCTGGTCAGTGTCACGTGATCTACCCAACGTTCAAGCAAAGTGTTCGTCTTGGAACAGAGTGAATTTACCAGCCGACTAGTCAACACTCCTTCACTGGTCTTATTAGACACTTGTTAATTGCTCTTCCTCACCATAGTATAATCTGGGCAATACTTATACTCTATCTGATTCCTCTAGTTATAAAACTAGTTAATTATAGAGAAGATTGTATTTATGTGTAATTAGTCTGATATAAAGTCTCTTTGTGAAACAAAGCTTTAAGACATCATACGGGAAAATGCGGTAAAAGATTCCCTGTTGTATATACTTATCAGTATAAACAGAAAATGTATAAAGTTACATGCCTGACATTTTATAATATCTATGAAATTACTTCATTAAACTGAGATTGTACTTAAAGTTTATTTCCATCCCAAACTCTGTCTAAATTGTTACGCCTGAATCCCACATGAAGGTAATATTTACTGACTCTTAAGCTTAAGTGTAACACCCACACAGTGGACTTTATCAAGTCACAAACAGCTTTACCTGAGCAGACTATGTGAGTATGTATAGGGAGCATAGTGACGTGAAGGGTCAGGTGGAGAGAGTTGATTGCTGAAAAGTTGGATATGAGAAAGACTTACCCGGCATAGGCCAACTAGCATGTTCACTATGATGAATGATCACATACAAGAACAACATTCATGTTCACTATGATGAATGAACACATACAAGAACAACATTCATGTTCACTATGATGAATGATCACATACAAGAACAACATTCATGTTCACTATGATGAATGATCACATACAAGAACAACATTCATGTTCACTATGATGAATGAACACATACAAGAACAACATTCATGTTAACTATGATGAATGAACACATACAAGAACAACATTCATGTTCACTATGATAAATGAACACATACAAGAACAACATTCATGTTAACTATGATGAATGAACACATACAAGAACAACATTCATGTTCAGTATGATGAATGAACACATACAAGAACAACATTCATGTTCACTATGATGAATAAACGCAACCGAAAAACAATACTGATAATTAAGAGTCAGTGCTGTACATGAACAATACCGACATGAACAACACTGAAAGGAACAATACCGACATGAACAACACTGAAAGGAACAATACCGACATGAACAACACTGAAAGGAACAATACCGACATGAACTACTGGTCTTCTGTGTTACTGTACTGGTCTTCTGTGTTACTGTACTGGTCTTCTGTGTTACTGTACTGGTCTTCTGTGTTACTGTACTGGTCTTCTGTGTTACTGTACTGGTCTTCTGTGTTACTGTACTGGTCTTCTGTGTTACTGTACTGGTCTTCTGTGTTACTGTACTGGTCTTCTGTGTTACTGTACTGGTCTTCTGTGTTACTGTACTGGTCTTCTGTGTTACTGTACTGGTCTTCTGTGTTACTGTACTGGTCTTCTGTGTTACTGTACTGGTCTTCTGTGTTACTGTACTGGTCTTCTGTGTTACTGTACTGGTCTTCTGTGTTACTGTACTGGTCTTCTGTGTTACTGTACTGGTCTTCTGTGTTACTGTACTGGTCTTCTGTGTTACTGTACTGGTCTTCTGTGTTACTGTACTGGTCTTCTGTGTTACTGTACTGGTCTTCTGTGTTACTGTACTGGTCTTCTGTGTTACTGTACTGGTCTTCTGTGTTACTGTACTGGTCTTCTGTGTTACTGTACTGGTCTTCTGTGTTACTGTACTGGTCTTCTGTGTTACTGTACTGGTCTTCTGTGTTACTGTACTGGTCTTCTGTGTTACTGTACTGGTCTTCTGTGTTACTGTACTGGTCTTCTGTGTTACTGTACTGGTCTTCTGTGTTACTGTACTGGTCTTCTGTGTTACTGTACTGGTCTTCTGTGTTACTGTACTGGTCTTCTGTGTTACTGTACTGGTCTTCAGTGTTACTGTACTGGTCTTCTGTGTTACTGTACTGGTCTTCTGTGTTACTGTACTGGTCTTCTGTGTTACTGTACTGGTCTTCAGTGTTACTGTACTGGTCTTCTGTGTTACTGTACTGGTCTTCACTGGTCTTCTGTGTTACTGTACTGGTCTTCTGTGTTACTGTACTGGTCTTCAGTGTTACTGTACTGGTCTTCTGTGTTACTGTACTGGTCTTCTGTGTTACTGTACTGGTCTTCTGTGTTACTGTACTGGTCTTCTGTGTTACTGTACTGGTCTTCAGTGTTACTGTACTGGTCTTCTGTGTTACTGTACTGGTCTTCTGTGTTACTGTACTGGTCTTCTGTGTTACTGTACTGGTCTTCAGTGTTACTGTACTGGTCTTCTGTGTTACTGTACTGGTCTTCTGTGTTACTGTACTGGTCTTCTGTGTTACTGTACTGGTCTTCTGTGTTACTGTACTGGTCTTCTGTGTTACTGTACTGGTCTTCTGTGTTACTGTACTGGTCTTCTGTGTTACTGTACTGGTCTTCTGTGTTACTGTACTGGTCTTCTGTGTTACTGTACTGGTCTTCTGTGTTACTGTACTGGTCTTCTGTGTTACTGTACTGGTCTTCTGTGTTACTGTACTGGTCTTCTGTGTTACTGTACTGGTCTTCTGTGTTACTGTACTGGTCTTCTGTGTTACTGTACTGGTCTTCTGTGTTACTGTACTGGTCTTCTGTGTTACTGTACTGGTCTTCTGTGTTACTGTACTGGTCTTCTGTGTTACTGTACTGGTCTTCTGTGTTACTGTACTGGTCTTCTGTGTTACTGTACTGGTCTTCTGTGTTACTGTACTGGTCTTCTGTGTTACTGTACTGGTCTTCTGTGTTACTGTACTGGTCTTCTGTGTTACTGTACTGGTCTTCTGTGTTACTGTACTGGTCTTCTGTGTTACTGTACTGGTCTTCTGAGTTACTGTACTGGTCTTCTGTGATACTGTTCTGGTCTTCTGTGTTACTGTACTGGTCTTCTGTGTTACTGTACTGGTCTTCTGTGTTACTGTACTGTCTTCTGTGTTACTGTACTGGTCTTCTGTGTTACTGTACTGGTCTTCTGTGTTACTGTACTGGTCTTCTGTGTTACTGTACTGGTCTTCTGTGTTACTGTACTGGTCTTCTGTGTTACTGTACTGGTCTTCTGTGTTACTGTACTGGTCTTCTGTGTTACTGTACTGGTCTTCTGTGTTACTGTACTGGTCTTCTGTGTTACTGTACTGGTCTTCTGTGTTACTGTACTGGTCTTCTGTGTTACTGTACTGGTCTTCTGTGTTACTGTACTGGTCTTCAGTGTTACTGTACTGGTCTTCAGTGTTACTGTACTGGTCTTCTGTGTTACTGTACTGGTCTTCTGTGTTACTGTACTGGTCTTCTGTGTTACTGTACTGGTCTTCTGTGTTACTGTACTGGTCTTCTGTGTTACTGTACTGGTCTTCTGTGTTACTGTACTGGTCTTCTGTGTTACTGTACTGGTCTTCTGTGTTACTGTACTGGTCTTCTGTGTTACTGTACTGGTCTTCTGTGTTACTGTACTGGTCTTCTGTGTTACTGTACTGGTCTTCTGTGTTACTGTACTGGTCTTCTGTGTTACTGTACTGGTCTTCTGTGTTACTGTACTGGTCTTCTGTGTTACTGTACTGGTCTTCTGTGTTACTGTACTGGTCTTCTGTGTTACTGTACTGGTCTTCTGTGTTACTGTACTGGTCTTCTGTGTTACTGTACTGGTCTTCTGTGTTACTGTACTGGTCTTCTGTGTTACTGTACTGGTCTTCTGTGTTACTGTACTGGTCTTCTGTGTTACTGTACTGGTCTTCTGTGTTACTGTACTGGTCTTCTGTGTTACTGTACTGGTCTTCTGTGTTACTGTACTGGTCTTCTGTGTTACTGTACTGGTCTTCTGTGTTACTGTACTGGTCTTCTGTGTTACTGTACTGGTCTTCTGTGTTACTGTACTGGTCTTCTGTGTTACTGTACTGGTCTTCTGTGTTACTGTACTGGTCTTCTGTGTTACTGTACTGGTCTTCTGTGTTACTGTACTGGTCTTCTGTGTTACTGTACTGGTCTTCTGTGTTACTGTACTGGTCTTCTGTGTTACTGTACTGGTCTTCTGTGTTACTGTACTGGTCTTCTGTGTTACTGTACTGGTCTTCTGTGTTACTGTACTGGTCTTCAGTGTTACTGTACTGGTCTTCTGTGTTACTGTACTGGTCTTCTGTGTTACTGTACTGGTCTTCTGTGTTACTGTACTGGTCTTCAGTGTTACTGTACTGGTCTTCTGTGTTACTGTACTGGTCTTCAGTGTTACTGTACTGGTCTTCTGTGTTACTGTACTGGTCTTCAGTGTTACTGTACTGGTCTTCTGTGTTACTGTACTGGTCTTCTGTGTTACTGTACTGGTCTTCTGTGTTACTGTACTGGTCTTCTGTGTTACTGTACTGGTCTTCTGTGTTACTGTACTGGTCTTCTGTGTTACTGTACTGGTCTTCTGTGTTACTGTACTGGTCTTCTGTGTTACTGTACTGGTCTTCTGTGTTACTGTACTGGTCTTCTGTGTTACTGTACTGGTCTTCTGTGTTACTGTACTGGTCTTCTGTGTTACTGTACTGGTCTTCTGTGTTACTGTACTGGTCTTCTGTGTTACTGTACTGGTCTTCTGTGTTACTGTACTGGTCTTTTTCAGCAGAAACCTTCCAGAGGTCTTCTACCAATAGTCCTCGGGTAACAATCCTTCCAGCAGTGTTCTTCCAATTGCGTTCAGTCTTATACACTTGAATCCTACCAACAGAATCCTAAGGATAGAATCCTGCCAAGAAGTTTTCTATCAGATGTTTACCAAACAGTTTACATACAGTGTTATTAACTCTGGTGTATCAGACAGACTTTATACACATCACAACACAACAATGGTGGTGAAAAACACATTATAACAGAGAGGAACTTTCACCTGTGAAACAAACTTCTTCATTCAATAGTTCCCTTCTACAATTGTGTCTTTTTCAGCACTTACTGACTTTGTGCTATATATCTCTGCAACATAGTGCACCACAATATTCAGTGTGCCATATATCTCTGCAACATTCAGTGTGCCATATATCTCTGCAACATTCAGTGTGCCATATATCTCTGCAACATAGTGCACCACAACATTCAGTGTGTAATATATGTTAACATTGATACATCACAGTACATAACAACAGTATGGGAGACATTAACACACAGTCGTACTGGCCAGGTTGTGGCGTCGTACTGGCCAGGTTGTGGCGTCGTACTGGCCAGGTTATGGCATCCATCACCAAAATTCTTATTGTCAAGAGATCGAATCATCCAAGTTGACAGTTTTTATGCATCTGTGGTGGTGAATGTTTTTATGTCATTAATGAATTTGTTCTACGTAAATAAAGTGTTCATTAAGAAAATTTATAAGAATATCTTCTCTGTCGTAAACACAAGTCTCTCATATTTACATCCTTTCCCAAAATATTTCATCCAAATATTGTAACCCTCATTCAATTTTCTTAAGGAATTTGAAATTATATAATTAAGAATTTTCTTAATATATTATTTCTTATATATTATTGTTTAATTTATACAATGGTGTGGGAGAGTGCAGATATGTTTATGAGAACGTTTACACATGTATGTATATATGTGTGTTGGTAGCATGGTGTTTGTAGTGATGTTTATGTTGGTAGCATGGTGTTTGTAGTGATGTTTATGTTGGTAGCATGGTGTTTGTAGTGATGTTTATGTTGGTAGCATGGTGTTTGTAGTGATGTTTATGTTGGTAGCATGGTGTTTGTAGTGATGTTTATGTTGGTAGCATGGTGTTTGTAGTGATGTTTATGTGTAGATCAAAGTGAAAAGTAAACATCAGAAGAAAACTTGTATGAACTACATAATAATTCACAATAAAGAAGAGCACAGTTCTGTGGTACAGCTGTCAGCCTGGCTGACTCTGCTGTCAGCCTGGCTGACTCTGCTGTCAGCCTGGCTGACTCTGCTGACAGCCTGGCTGACTCTGCTGTCAGCCTGGCTGACTCTGCTGTCAGCCTGGCTGACTCTGCTGTCAGCCTGGCTGACTCTGCTGTCAGCCTGGCTGACTCTGCTGTCAGCCTGGCTGACTCTGCTGTCAGCAGATGTGAAAGAGTTGTAATAAAGTATTGGAATAGCTCATGGTTTTGTTCATGATGTTTATAAAAGAAGGAAAGGAGGAAAACTTTAAAAAATGTAATAATTATAATGGAATAAGACTGTTGACCAGACCAGGTAAAGTTTATGTCAGAATTATGATTAGTGAAGTGATGGTCAAGACAAAATATGCGCATCACAACTTACCAAACATCCACTACCATACATCCACTACCAAACATCCACTACCAAACATCCACTACCAACCATGCACTACCAACCATCCATTATCATCCATCCACATTATGTGAAGCAGGACTCATATGAGTCTATACTGGTGTGAACAATATTTATCTATCTATCTCTCTCACTGATCACCTTGTTCATTAAACGTTCTAACCCATATCAGTCAGTCCAGTACGTGTTCTTTACCAAATCGTCCAAAGATCTGATCTTATACTGATTCCTTTAAATTATACGTTTTAATATACTGACAAACCAAGTCGAGCCCAAAGCATGGAGTGTCGTGTGTGAGAGAACATCCATCTGTTATCAGAAAATTGTTTCAGGCAAATTTAATGCCTCCCGAAATGTAAAATAATCACATCTCAGTTCATAAGGAATCGAAATTGTCATTATTATTATTTGCGACCACTGTCAGCCTCAGAGTTATTACTGAGTTACCAGACCTTGCCACGTGGAGGCCAGTGGTTCGTCTTTAATTAAGGTCCACCCACCCACTTACTGTGTTTTTGAAGATTTCCCCAGGTCCATGTGTCCAGGAGTCCATTTGTGTCCCCTCAGATATTCTCCCTTTCCCACTTCTCCAAGGTCTGCCTTAGCAACCAGTATCCCCCTCTTTCCCAGGTCCGTGTGTCCAGGAGTCCATCTGTGTCCCCTCAGATATTCTCCTTTCCTCACTTCCCCAAGGTCTGCCTCAACAACCAGTATCCTCATCTTTAGCAGGTCCATGTGTCCAGGAATCATCTGTCCGCCTTCAGATATTTTCCCTTTATCACTTCCCCAGGGTATCCTCGCCTTTTCTCAGGTCAATGTGTCCAGGAGTCCATCTATGTCCCCTCAGATATTCTCCTTTCCTCACTTCCCCAAGGTCTGCCTCAACAACCAGTATCCTCGTCTTTCCCAGGTCCATGTATCCAGGAGTCCATCTGTGTCCGATCAGATATTCTCCTTTCCTCACTTCCGGAAGGTCTGCCTCAACAACCAGTATCCTCGTCTTTCCCTCAGATATTCTCCCTTTCCCACTTCTCCAAGGTCTGCATTAGCAACCAGTATCCCTCTCTTTCCCAGGTCCATGTGTCCAGGAGTCCATCTGTGTCCCCTCAGATATTCTCCTTTCCTCATTTCCCCAAGGTCTGCCTCAACAACCAGTATCCTCGTCTTTCCCTCAGGTATTCTCCCTTTCCCACTTCTCCAAGGTCTGCCTTAGCAACCAGTATCCCTCTCTTTCCCAGGTCCACGTGTCCAGGAGTCCATCTGTGTCTCCTCACTTCCCCAAGGTCTGCCTCAACAACCAGTATCCTCGTCTTTCCCAGGTTCATGTGTCCAGGAGTCCATCTGTCCGCCTTCAGGTATTCTCCCTTTCCCACTTCCCCAGGGTATCCTCGCCTTTCCCAGGTTCATGTGTCGAGGAGTCCATCTGTGTCCCCTCAGATATTCTCCTTTCCTCACTTTCCCAAGGTTTGCCTCAACAACCAGTATCCTCGTCTTTCCCAGGTCCATGTGTCCAGGAGTCCATCTGTGTCCCCTCAGATATTCTCCTTTCCTCACTTTCCCAAGGTTTGCCTCAACAACCAGTATCCTCGTCTTTCCCAGGCCCATGTGTCCGGGAGTCCATCTGTCCGCCTTCAGATATTCTCCCTATCCCACTTCCCCAGGGTATCCTCGCCTTTCCCAGGTTCATGTGTCCAGGAATCCATCCGTGGGCCCCCGGATGTCTCCCCTTCCTCACTTACCTTAGGATATCTTCCAGTCTCAGCCGTCTCCAGGTAATGTATCCCGAAGTCAGCTCAGCCACCCCTAGTGATCTAGCCACAGCCAAGCTACCGTCCAGTTCGGCCACCAAGACCTGGCCACTCAATGAAAATTTGGGAGTTCTATTTGTGTTATACGATTCATCTACATTAAATATAAGAGTCTGTTCTTAATCATCAGTTTAAGTGTGTTTGTGAATGTTTTATTGTGTGTTGATGTGTGTTTGTGTGTTAATGTGTTTGTTCACCTCCACCAGAACTGTAATAAGTGTTGAACTTTTTAGTTTTATTTGGTTATTTCCCCTCAGGGAAGGTTCCTTGATGTTGGTGAGGGGCTCTTGATTTAGGGAATTGGATCTGTGCTCCAGTTCCCCGAATTAAGCCTGAATGCCTTCCACATCCCCCCCCCCAGGCGCTGTATAATCCTCCGGGTTTAGCGCTTCCCCCTTGATTATAATAATAATAATAATAATAATATTTGGTTATTTGTCTTGTTTATCTGCGAGACGAGACACAATAGAAATGAGTCACTTTATCTGACTTTTTTGTTTGGGTTATCCTGGGTAATTTACACATATGTTATGTATAATACTTTGTGTAACTGTTTTTACGTGTACCTGTACCTAAACAAACTTATTTACACACACGCTCTTACTTTTACGCTCATTTGCGCATTTCCGCTAATGCAGCTTCTTGATTCACCATCATATATACAAACACAGAACTATGCACGTGTGTGTGCGCGCGCACACACGTGTAAAACACACTCATCGCCTCTTACACTAATATGCATCTAATAACACACACACACACACACACACACACACAGACGTCTCGCTATGCCACACATACATATGCACACAAATTTGTGCCCAATCATTCATACTGTCTCCCTTACGGTTGTTAAATTTGTTTGCCTTTTTAAAATAAAATCAAAACCTTGGAGTCAGAAAAAAATCAGTCTTCCTAAATGTTCGGGAATTCAGTAACTTTATATATTTCAATATTCTGATGAAGAATGTTGGTTTCTGGGATTTTCAAGAC